>NC_067416.1:25385771-25410771 GCF_009764475.1 Pristis pectinata
CTGTATATTTTACCACAGTTTCAGAACTGCATTTTTTTTTTAAATCATTCAAGCTTAAAATATTGCACAAAGTCCACAAATGCTTAGTTTTCTTTGGGCTTCGAAATGGTGCTAAGTTCTCCACTTTATCATCAACCGAACTGTCTCCAGCAACTCCATTTCATGTATGAGAAATTCAGATGCTCGGAAATTAAAATTTCAAAGATCTCCTGCGAAAAAAATCAATGGGAGGAGATCAATGCTCATAGAAATTTCATGAACTTTGAACCGATATGGGCATGATGATGAGGACAGGGCTGGAATTTCAGGGCACTGATTGTTCCTCATACAGATGAAACACAGCCTGTGGGGCTGAAGGGAGGTATAAATTTGAGATCAGCTTGAGCCACATTTTTTGTTTCAACAAACTGCTAATGTTTTGTATTTGAATGGGGTTCTTAAGCTGGGGGAAAAAAAACTCATCTGAAGTCATCTACAGTATAGACTACTTCTGAAAACACCTAACACTTTGCACATTAACAGAGAGAAGAAATGAAATTGGTTCCCTCTGCAGCTGATCGCAGGTGCAAATTAATATTGTAAAATGAAGATCAATACATGGACAGGGCAAAATCAATAGGAGCTAAATTATTGCTGCATTTTCCTCCTCATTCAAGATGAGTTGTGTTTTCCTCTCAAAGTCAATACTTTGCAGCTTTTCTCATTAATTTCTCAATAAATTTGGCAATGAATTTCAATCACAGAACTTGGCAGGGTGAGCCAAGCATTGTGAAATGCATAGGAAGCACAAAGCCATGGTGGGTTGAATGCATCATTCATCTAGAGGCAGCCTTGCTTGTTGGAGCAGTGCTAATATCCTTTCCTCTACTAGAGACCACATGTTCAGATATTTGTTAAAAAACATCAAAAAGGGAGAAAGAATTCTTGTGAGTTCTTTCATTCTAACAGGCTTGCAATGGTTTCGCTCATCAGGACTCCCAGATGTTTCAAACACTAACCAGCAGTTGTTTTGCAGCACTGCCTGATTTGCCATAAATTGCAAAGGGAAAAAGTACATGCTCAATTGCAGCCACTTGTTCCAATTACAGACACTGAATTCACAGGTCACTTAATAATTACATTCGATCAGATAATGGCAAGGAATTTTCCTCAAAGTGCACACACTGACAGTGGGAAAACTGCCATGTTAGCTTATAATTGGAAGACGGGAACTACCTTTTCTATAACCCTGACATTGTCCCCAGGCATTCATATAGGCAGTCTAACTGGGCCTATCACAGAGGGATTGTCTTCCCACTCGAGAGTACCTGACAGTAAATAATAGTACTGATATGTGACACTAGCCACAGAGAGGGGACATCTCATTGTCTTCTGTATAAAAAATGCCCCTGCTGACAACTATTGGATTGCATTCAAACAATTCTGTTTACATACCTTGAAGAATGCCTTTGATTTTAGCTTTTATAGTTATACTAAAACTACAGCTACCAAACCCAGCCCCGAGGTTAAAGAATACTATGAGGAATTGCTGTATCAGTTGGTCTGGGATTAGAGAGTACAATATGTCTTTAGTTAAAGGGACAGATGTAAGGATTCTGGCATTTGGATAAGTTTATGACTTCTTGCAGTCAGGCATTTGAAGAGCACATAACAGTTTATTCTAATTTCTTAAGACAGGTTGTACAATGGAAATTTTTATCAGTTGGAAATTGAAGCCTTCACGCTAAAGTGATTTTTTTCTCCAAGTAACAGGATTTTAAGTTCTTTTTTCAAAAAATGTTATCAACTCTCAATCACCTCCCCCGTGACTGAGAAGGAAATACTCCAGACACTTATTTCCTCCCTGTTATCAAAATTGAGTCAACTAATCTTACAAAAAATCTTATCATGTTAATTAGTTTACTTTAGGTAGAATATTTTATTAAAAATGCTGAATTAAATCAAGAGAAAACGTACATTAAACTAAGATTTAAGGACTTTTAGAAGGTTTTACAAATAATATAAAACATGGTCTCAACCCATGAGATAATTTATAATTTAGTCAACGTTAAGCTCATATCTTTTATTATACAAGATTTATATTTTAATCTAAGAAATGGGATTAAATCTTTTGCAGTAGAATTGCACTTGCAATCATAAAAATAAACAGCTACTAGAATCTTAATTTTTTTTGTTTAAGCAAAAGTAGGCAAAAACAAATCATCCAATTCAAAATGTAAAAAAATCAGCATTTATTGAGTGAAGCCAGAATGACCCTTTTGTCCTTTTTGATGATGAATTGCTGTCTTCTCACCGCTACATTTTGTCAGTTTTGGTGCAGCTGAGTCGATACCTTCACCTTGACGAGAAAACTTTGTGATTTATCAGTTCCTCTGCCGCCCAACATTACCACAACGTGGTTGAGCAGGGCCAATCATGACACAGAGAACAAGGTTTGGTCACAGTTGCCTGGGAAAAAAATAAAGCACCCTGTGATGATAGACAAATGTGTCTTGTTAGCAGCAGCCAAAAAGCGCTTGACTTGTACTAATAACAAAAAGGCCATGTTGGTCACCATGGGTCTAAAGACGAAGCACCCTGTCACCGCCCGGGTTTGGAAATTAGCAAATAATGTTCCTTTTCCTTGATAAATGGGTGACAGTTCCCTCTCACCAATCATTTTTTAACATTTTGATGCATGTCTACCATCTCACCAGAGGAAGGGAAAAGTTTACCAGGTCTCAATTTTCAGATGATGAATGAAGCAGCTCTAAACGTGCGAGTTCTGTATGAAGGATAGTTCATTTAATGCAATTCTAGTAAATATGTGTCACTGATTAGGACAAATAGTCAACTTGCGCAATAGCAAACAAAAAGTACGTGCTTTTTAATGTGCTCCATTCCAACAAAAGCAACAGAGTAATATGAAGCAGCACTATGGCCTCAAAACCCCTTCTGTCCTCAAATGTCATCATTAACAATTACCCTTTTGGGGGTGTTTTGTCTTCCCATCTTAACTGTCAATAGGGATATTTTTAGACAAAAAAAACAACCACGATATGTTTCCAAAAAATCCAATAAACAGGTTTTAAAGTATCAGCTGTGAGAGCCTTTTAAAATTGCCTGATCAGCTTTAAGGGACTTATTAGAGAGAAATTTATTGGCAGGAAGACGAGCATATCTGTCCTTCTTTGATTTTTTGCAGGGCTTGCTGACAGCTGGTACCCACAACAGGCCTGATCAATGGATAACCAATACAGGTATCAGACATGGAAGAAACTGTTTTACAGTGACAAAAGATGTGACAAGACAAGGAAGGTGAAAGAAACAATGCCCCTACATGAATGTTACCTTTGAGAGTTAGCTGAAAGCAGAGTTTCTGAGATATTAAATGTACCACTTTATGAAACACTGTTTTACGCAGTCTGCTGTGTGTTTAGTTTTTGTAAATTCAATAATTAACTTATGATTTGATTTGTTAACAAAAATGAGTGTGATAGGTGTATACTGACTGCTGAAAACAGTAGACATTTTATACAGCTCTGTCACTCCACTGCCAATACAAAGAACGTATTGCAACAACAATGTAAATCTTGTTTCAGCTCTGAATAGTATATTTACTCATCTCTACAATTTCTTTATCACTTTTCAGAAAAATGCAAAACATGCACTTAACTTTGCATCTGTTATTGAGAGGTGGCTGTAACTGAATGACATTTGAATAAACACTTAGGAAACACTTCAGATATGTTGCACAGAAAATATACTTAGTGTGGGGCCTTTAGAACTGGGGATTCTGGAAGCTTGTCAAGAAAATGAGGGTAAATGGTGATCGGAAAAAAAAATTGTGTTTAAATTGCAGCTGGGCAATTTAGTGACCAGAAGTGGGATTTTGTGAATGTGCCAAGTCCCACTCAAGTAGAGTTCAACCCAATTCCTTGCACAAATGCTGTATCAGAGAAAACAAAGTGTGAAAGATCACTGGAGAGTAATGATTTTATAAACCTGAAATTGAATGTAAGCCTTTGTGCTGAAATGATCATTTATATCGGAGACTAGCAAATTATTAAAAGGCTTGGGACTGGTTCCAATGTATTCAGCATTCAAGCTTTTCTGTATCTGCTCAGAACATGTTTACGATTGGCTGCCAGTATCTGTGTTTAGTTACTGGCTTCAGTCTGCTGCAAACGACACGTTGACTCCTAGTAATTTGCGATAATTTCTATAATTGAGCAAAAGAAGTTTCTAAAATGAGGGTGGGTCAACAAAACTTGTGGGTAGAAGAGGTCAGTGCTAACATCTAACAGAACTTTATTCATGGCATGCAGCAGATCTATGCTTCAAGCAAAACAAACATTAATTTGCTCGAGTTCCTTTTGTTAAAAGACAACATTTAAGTGAAAAGTTTGCTTTCCTTTCAAAGCAGAACATTTTACTGCTAAAAATGATCCCTTCTCAGTTTAAAATGTAATTTTACAAGATAGATTTAACTAAAACCTTGTTTCAATTACTAGTGTGACAATTATAATTTGTAGTAATAAATTAATTGTGGCCAGAGCTCCAATTCACTTAATTAAAAAAAAGACAGGTATACAGCACAACCTTTTCAAGTTGCTGTACTAGTACCTTCTTTTAATGAAATCCACCATGATTTGGGGGAAAATATGACTTTATACAAAAGTTTGCTTATGTTCTGTGGTGTCAGATTACTTCACTGCTTCTGACTTAATCCCATGAGAGTGTCATGTTCATGTTGACAAAAAAAAGCTGGAATCAATCAGAAACAACATGGCACAATCTGTATGAAAAGAGGTGTCCAATGATTAAGAAATTATTTGTGAATAAATAATCAGTCACTTCTCAGACATATGAATTAAGATTCAACTCCTTTTATTAGTTTGACCAATTTACTGTTGAATGTAGTAAAATGTATAGTTAATTTAATTTTAAACATAAGGCAATTTATATTGTATTTTACAGTCTATATGGTAATCTACTATTAAATGGCAATTACACAAAGTGTGATTGTTAATTCTGGCACTAAGTGCTAGTTGCTTGAAATTGTTAGTTCTCTCTCATTTTTGACCTTCCTACAAGAGGGGTGAGGTGTACAGGGAATAAGAAGGACTTGTGCAGAAGAACCGGACATGTCATTTGTGACTCATTCTTTTAATTCACCGTGCTAATCAACTGAACTGCTACTGTCTCCCATGGTAATTGTATCTTTATAATGACTGCAAGGAGCAGGGGGGAAAAAAAACTGCATAGATATAGTGGGATATGTTTGTTCTGTCCCTGATGAGAATCAGCACAATCCTCTTAGTATGTGTGACTAATGGTGTCCTCCACAAGCTATTCCCTGAGATTTGGCACTTTAATAGGGCTGTAGATAAGCTGCTAATGTCTTTAAGTTATACTTTATAAAGCTGCATGCCCTACACTATGCTCTTGCTTCATTATCCTGCAGCCTCGTTGCCCTATGTCCCTCCTCATGCTGAGAAGGTTAAATGCTAGAGTGGCTAGTCAGACTGCAAGCTTGGTGGGACTCTGATAGAAAACAGCTGCCCTGGAGAATCACTCCCTCCTCTGCTTAAGTTCACATAATTTTCATATTGTGAAATACAGTGGGACTTGGCTCAGCTTTCAATGGTGAAAGCAATTTTCAATGATTATCTCATTGTCCCCATCAATTTAGGAGCACTTCAAATCAGACAGAAGCTTCCAGGTCAGACAGGCTACGACCTCACCTCCCCTTTCTCCCTGCTGGTGTATAAGTTCCTATTTCCTTCTTTCTACCTTTCAAATTTTACATTGTTGCTCACTCATTAAATCTTTGCAGGACTTCCAAGCCTTTTTTATTCCAACTCACCAGTGTAGACAAATCGCCCAGGAGCACCTTTGCAGAACTGCTTTGATTTGTAAGACAGGGTGACTTCTACCACTCCAGGAATGTGTCGAGGTGGGGTTTGAACTCTGATGGCGTGGGGAGTTATCAGCTAGAAGAATCATACAGTAAACAGACTTAAGGCTTAAGATGACAGAGATAGAAATGATGTTTGCCAGTTGAACATAATTATGAAAATTAATCCAAATTGGGCGCACATCTGAAAATTTGCCCTCCTCTCTCACATGCAGTTCAGAGATCTATAGCTTGACAACATCTCTTGTAAATGATCCTTGGTTTTAGCTTGCAGGAAAAGCCACGAGGCATCATTCACATGAAAATTGTCTCCATATGTCTCCCTAAGTTCTCTCCTAGTAATTTTCTAGTGCTAATTATTCAATTGTGTTGAATGATTTGGTACAAAACATTATCCACTAGATGGCGTAAGTCGACATCAGCTGCATTTAACACAATTTGTCAGATAAATTGCCTAATATAAATACATCTTGGAAACTTGCTGAAAAAGTCTTATAATAGTTTTCTAGCATAAGTCACAACATGCCATACATTGTATTATCTATTATCAGGGAGCTTACCTCACTCCAGACCAGCATAGTGCCGAAAACAACTTGCAAACCATCAAAGAAGTTATCTCCTATTATGATGACTGTGGCTCCACCAGTGGTCCAACCTTCACTAGGGCTGATAGCTTTTATACACGGAGTAGCTGTGTACACAAAGGGAAAATAAAAGCTTGAAAACTATCGCCGTGGTCGCAAGATCCCATCCGCAATGACAAATCTTGCAAAGCAAAGTCACGAAGTGAATGATTGCTCTCTGCAGTTTAGCAAAAAAAGCACAGTCATATCTCAGCATGTTCATGTAGCAAAAGCAGACCATTAACTGTTTTACACTGCAAAGGCCAAGCAGCAGTTTGCTTGCACACAAGAAAAATAGCTTGATGTAGCAAATTATATGTCAGGGCAAATATGGCTATTACAAATGATTAAGCATTGCATGCATGTGGCATGTCAATTTATCTGCTTTGCTTTACAGATCTAAGCAGAGTCAATCAAAAGGTTGTTGAGGGAGATGGAAGAGCAAATGCTCTGAATTTCGATTCCTCATAAGCAGCTAATTGGGTTGGGTTTTTCATCCGCGAACTTTGCCTTTGGTTCAAAACTTCATTTTCCCCTGTCATTCTGTAATTACTACTTTTCACTTTTCATCACAAAAAATCAAAAGCGCTATATTAATACTTCTGTCAAAGGTACACATTTTACATCTAATATTGTTTGTCGACATGAATCCATGAGCCATTTACTTGACCTCGCTTTGTCTCTAGAGTCCTCACATTTGCATGAGTTATTACAAGTGGTGCAGACTTAGCACAGGAGGCAGCATCTAGCACCAGTCAATCCCAGCTCACAGCAACCACTGAACTGCAGCAATGCTCAGGCTGAAGGCTGCACAGCCTCCGAGTGAATCGCTTTGTTCTTTACTTTGATCAGGCCTTCTTTACATGGTGTTGACAGACCTTTTTCATCGGCTTTGATGGTCTTTTGTACGCTGACTTTCATGCAAAGGAGTAAATACTGAGATGTACACTTTCCCTATGACAAGCAAATCTTGCTGCTGCAATTTTTACCTGTAGGGGTTGGCTTGTAAGTGTCACATGTGAATTGTCCTCAAATTAACCTAAATACCATTCAAACATTTTTAAAGCAACTGCTTTCACAGTTGGTTAAGTCGTGATTTTTTCCAATAAGTAAAGCACAGTGGGTCTGTTATTTCTGGTGTGATTACTAAATTTTAACACAAAAATTTCAGTTGTCAACTGCTTGGTATCCTCGACTGTTATTACATCAGGCATTATTATGTTCTCCTCTCACATTATTTAATAGCTCAAAGGCCATTTTTATTTATTCACAAATATAAAATATAATTAATGAAATGTTATGGTACTCTGTGGATACTCATTACAACAATTTGTATTTTAAATCAAATTTTGTTTTATGAGTTGTCCACTTGGTTGCTGCTAATCAGTTCAAGCAGCAACTAACATGAAGCCATTGTTAATAGCTAGTAGCTATTGTTGTGTAGTATACTTAAGACATGCCACCTTTCTTTATTTGCTTTTATGTTGGACTAGTGGAGGTTATATTTGCTGATTCCACGTGCATCTCCCTCTGCAACAGAGGATCTGAGCACACACTGAGAGCCTGCCCTTAACTATTGCTGTTGACTTCATGCTAATAAGTTCATACAAATTTTCATTTCTAAGGCTTCCAAGTGACATTTGCTTTTCTTAATTGCACAGAGATCGTTTGAAAAGGATCAGCTCTCTAAAGACTGACAAGTCTCCTCAAAGGGAGTGACCTTCATCAGCACAGCCAATTATGGCAAATAATTCACACAAAAAAATTACAGTAAACAAATTTACTTTGGAGGTGAGAGAAGAAAAGAATATAGGATTTGCTGCATGCACAAGAGGCTGCTGTCTGGCAGCTGTGGCCTGACAAGCTCGCACATCACCGAGGAATTTGCAATGCTTCTCAGCAGAGAACATGGGTCTGGCTCCGCCTGTGCCTTGAGCCATCTTCCTTCTGCCTGTATTTGCATACATTTCAATGCACATACAGAGAAGGAACATGTGTTCAATGGGAACCATGGCAAAATGAATTACACAGACAGTGTTAGAGATCTAATGATATACATGCACAATGCACTCAAGCAGATGATAGAAATTGGAAAGAGCAGATGAAGACAGCAGCAGAAGAACAGCAAATCTGTGCTTTTCCTTCCTTCTGTTCATTGGATAAAGTTGAGGCATTCATTGAAACTATACTTCACGTTTTACAGCGCATGTTAGGTTAAAAGCTGCTCCTCAGCACGAGCCAAAACCAGACATAGCTTAATGCACATCTCTGGTTTTGTGCAAATGAGCTTTTCATTATAACTGCTACATTTAATTATACACTTACTACCAATGCATGTTGGTTCCCTATTTTCTGAATTTTCAATACTTACTACATGTACAATATTATTTAAATGCTACAAATGTTACTACAATGTGACCACTAAGTAGATTTATTCCCCCAAGTCAAAGCTACCAATTATTTTCCATATGTTTTCCCTCCATTTTTACATTTGCAGTTCCCCACTTTTCAGTTGTCCTGAACCATACACTTATTCGAAAAGCAAGTGCAGGTGAGAGACCTATTCCCAAATTGCTGCTGTTGTTGCAAGGTTTTGAGTAAGAAAAGCCCAAGTTAACACACCCGCCCTCACTCAACCCAGCTAAGGTGGTGTCCGAGTTAATTTAGCCCAACTTGAGAAATCATGGAGGAGATTTTCTACCTGACCACTCCACGTTACAAATGGCTTTCATATTCTTTAAAACAAACTACTTTTTGCACAAAAATGACCTCAACACACTGCACAATAAAATAGAACAAAACTTTGCTTAATGTGCTTCAATCTACAAAATCTACAGCTTTCCAATTACTTTCAACATCCCTGGTGAACATAATAATGATGCCAATGGATGCTCTTGCACCATTCCCACCTCATTTCCACAATGTGCTAAACACCTGTGTCGAGTTCCAGACAAGCTGAACGGTGCTGGAACCAGCCATTCCATGTGATTGTGCAAAGCAAGATGAAGGAGCAGTGTTGTTTGTGCTTCAGGTCCTTTATTTTTCAAAATTCAGGAATTTTTTTACAAGTATTTGCTAACCAAATCTATAGCAAGTAGTACTTAAATTTAACTCTGCTCTTCCTGTTGAGTTTTCAAAATAGTCGTATCAAAATTTACTTCCACAGCTGCAATAGCGCATCAACTAATTCCTGCCAATGTAACAGCATGTTTTGATAGTAAAACTACCGAAAAAGACGTAAATTACTCTCAGTGTTTAATACTTTCTAATTTCCTATGGATCTGCCAATGATACCTTCGCCTGTGCAACTTTTCTTACCATAAGTTATTTCTCTAGAGAATTATAACAGCATTTGTCACCTTTCTTTGAATTTACAATAATAAAGCATTCAAACAAGCCTAATCTTGCCTTGCGAAGATTTCTTTGTTCTGCGTACTAAAATGTCTTGTAATTGTGCTTGGGATGTCCAGATGGCTGGTTGATACTCCAGCTGATAGGATTATACCTTTTACCTCTCCTAGGGCCATCTGTTCCCTTTAACTCAGTAAAACCCTGCAGCCTGCATTGAGTTGTCTTTATTGCATAAACCTAACAGCATTACAGGCACTTGGCATGCAAATCACTACAGTGCTGCAGGCCTCATATTGGTAGTGGGTGGGGGGCTGGGGGTGAGGGTGAGGGTGGGGGTGAGGGTGGAGGGTGGGAGGTTGGGAATTGAAAAGCTGAACGCTGAGTTGAGGTAGAGTCATTTACAAAATCAGCGACAGAAGAAGATTAAAATTTGATTCTCCACAATGCTTGAAGGTGCATCCATTGTTCGGCTACCCACCCCTCCACCACCCCACCCCACTGTATTCAGCAACTGTAGATTTAAGCTCTGAAGAAGTCAATGGCAGGCTTCCATAGCTGCAGCAGCAACACCAGCAGCAGGGGGAATTAGTTCTCTTGGAAACGGGCTGTGAGTGTGTATATACTGCTGGTGAATATTAGATGATTGGATAATGAGGTGTTAGCAAAGAGAAGCTGGACTCAGACACACGTATCTGCAGTTTTCACAGAGCACTTCCTGATTTTAAAGAAAAGGTGTTGCTAATTCAAAGCATACAGTCTTCTTCAAGCAGAAAATATTCAGCCATGTGTAGGTATGGAATTACATTTTATAACTGAATAGCCTGCTTTAAATTGGGCCATTCATGCAATTTTTGTTTTGCAAACCACCCAGGGACTGGTTTGGGATAAATTTTAGTGATTCCCTCATTTGGCAGTTTATTGGCCCAAAAGTTAACAGGATGGAGTTAAATTATAATTCCAAGAACTATCCTCATTATTAGGCAGTTAAATTTGTACAAAGGGATGTGTGACTGGAATCAGTAAGTAAGAATGATGAAATATTTTAAAATTCACACTACACCACTATCTTAGGAAAAGATGGTACTTTGATTTAATTTTCCAAGATTTGGTTGTGCACTTTATACAATAGCTTAAGGTTTTACTTTACTCCTACAGCTATTTTGATGGTTTCATCAGATGACCCCTAGGATCAGGGCAGTAAACATGGTTGTTTTAACCCATAAAATAACTGGTTCCATCTCTGGAGAAGAATAGAGTTGGTATAGGATTCAGCTTTTTTTTAAATTGTGTCTCTCATTAGTATTCCGTTGCTAGGCAAAACACACACCTACTTCAGTGGATACAGAGCAGATAAACAATACGTCATAAGATATAATTGCCTAGAAATTCATCTCCAGTCAGTAGTGCTAAACATACTACACAGTGACAACAATGTATCGTACCTTGCCCTTGCAGAGTTTCAGATACAAAGTACAAGCCGGTTGGTGCTGCCAACAGATGAATTTTGAGGCAAATAACTTATTGCATTTGTATTTAAAAGTAAACTTTAAAAAATTATGTATGATAGATGCAGGGATTTACTTCAAGTTTGTTTAAACTATGGTGGCAGGAGACTAGAAAGGCATTTATTTTAATGAATGAGTAATTTATCTGTCCTCAATTTTTAACAAATTTTCTTCCCTCTGCTTTTGGCCTCCAAACCCTGATGTAGGCACTAGTGTAAGTTAGAGGTAGAGTTCCCACAGTGGCTGGCAGCCCTCTGATACCAAACCCGACTAACCATTACTCCTATGTGGGCTCAAGCAAGGAATATTAGCAGTTTATTTGACCACTTGAGCAAAACATGTGCCTCAAAAGAAGCTCTCACAGCAAAGTTCACTTGAAAGGACACAAAACCAAAGCAAAATGACAAATTTTTAAACTTTCTCTACCCCAGCAATGTTTAAACCAGCAGCGGTGTCCTCACCCCTCTCCTGGTTGAGGTCAGCTAATTCTATACAGCTCATTGCAACCTCAGACTCTCCTAGTCCGTATGACTCAGACCAAGGTGGGCTAATTGATTGCTCTGGGAAGCCCTTGATTTTGTACACCAGGCTTTGACATGCCACATGCAAGTGAAACTGCACATCATTAGGTCTATATTTTTATTTTGATGTCGTGGTTGCGAGAATTTATGTATTAACATCGAAGGCTGCAGGTCAGCCTCAAATGAATTGAAGCATTTGGTGACGTTCCAGAAAACATTACTCATCTTTTCATTATGCTTAAAAGTTTGAGATATTTGTCTGCTTTTTTTAAAATGCATTTTTTCTCCCTCCCCCCCCTAAAAAAATCCACAACATTTATCAAGTTAGTTGGATAAGTACATTTTTCCCCAATCTAACATGAACTTCCTGTTACACTGCAGTTCCCAGCAAATGTACTGTGACTGGACCAGGCGGAGATTCAGTTTTAGTTCAGCATTCCAGATTTCAGCAATTCTTTGGATTCAAAGTCATTGTGCCCTAGCTTTTTTCTGTGCTCCACCTCCTCTTATGGTGGAACCACGCAGTCTGTCAGTCATATATAATGGGTTGGAAGGAAAGAAAATGTTTTGTGCCGTTTCTTTTTTTCTTGTACGCAAAGCACAGAGATTTCATCCGTTGCAGTAGGGCCCAGCAACAGGAAACTGACCTCACAGTAAATTCTTTACAGATTTGATCATGTATTTTTTTTTACCATCACTGTAAGTTACAGATCAAACCTGCCAGTGGAGTTCTGTGTTGCTGACCAGAGTGAGGCAGATGCCAGAGAGGAACAAAAACAATGGCGGAAGCTGATAGCAAAACAAAATAAAGTGATCTCTTCCAAAGAAACTGAAGATGATGTGGTTTCACTGGAAAAGAATGCAACGATTGAAAAAAAATGAAGTAGAGGGGGCAGAGAAAGCAAACAGACTGGGAGATAAAGCAAAATGGCAGTGTTGAACTAACTAGTCCAGGGATATTCATTGACTAATGGTATGGAAAACGTATTGGTAGGAAACTTAACTTGAAGGCTGTATTACTGAAAGAATAGAAATGTAAAATTTAATGGGAAAAAAGCTTCTGCAAATCATAAGACATAATGTAAAATGTGTGTGCCTACCATTTTCCAGATAAGAAGGGGCCGTACCTTCTGAAGGGTCAAGGCGGCGAGCCCGCCTTCCATGCTTAGAGTTGTTGTGTACAAACATGTTGTCTGAGACAGCCAGCACATGGCCATCAACATTAACTGTTGTCGATATAACAACCTGGGTATAAAGAACACATCAGTTAGGGGATAGTTACAGTATTGTGCAAAAAGTCTGCAAAAGTGCTGACACCTTAATGAGCTGAAAAGAAATACAAGGGCCTTATTTTACAGTTAAATTAAACTGTCTTTGCTGAGAGTGTGGAGTGGTGCCAGAATAAAGATGCTCCTTTCAAGAACAGTTTATGTAGTCGCTATAAATACCTGTCATTCATGCAGGCTCTGTAAAAGCTTTCTCTTATAATTGTGTCTCTTAAAAACCCGCCACACTAATTACAATTTAATCTGCCTATTATGTTAACAAATGAATGCAATTCATGGGAATATTCTACTCACCATTATCAGGCCCTAAAACACCCCTCAAGCTACTCATTTAAATAGTTGCTGTTTTCATTGATCTATTGATATATTGATTAACTAGTTTATCTAATTAGAATTACCTCACTTGAGAATGGGTTCACATGAAAGGAGGCAAGGATTCTGAAATTACCACAAACTCTTTAATAAATCAGTAGGCTTTCCTGCTTTCTCTTGGTAAATTATCCCAGGTCAATTTTCCACTTGCATTTAATCACTAATAATGAACTTTTTTGCATCTGAAAAGAAAGGGTTGAATATGAATAGTGAAAGTGTTTTCAATCAGTGTAAAATAAGCCTCCCTCAAGTTCATTTTGATGGTGATTGGTCTTGGTATGTCAATGGAATTTCCTCTTTTGAGTGAAAGAGTTTCATTCTGCACCCAGGTTCAGGGACTGGCCATTAGATAGATGATGGATAGAGACTTCTCTGGCTTCCAGCTGCTTCTTAGCAGTAATAGAAGGGAGAGCATACAAAATGTATGACCCTGTTTTAAATACTAGGATCTACTTCTGTGAAATTTATTTTGGAATTGGTCTGAAATTTCCAATGAAATGCAAAGTAATAGTTTGTGAAATGATTTTTGTTTTGCATATACAATCTGCCTTACTTGTGTACATAATTGATATCATAAGCTCTGAAATGCGAAGATTTTTTAATTACCATAACATATCATTTTAAAAGTACATGTCAAAACGTGCTCCTAAATGTGGAAGTGCCACGTGTTGTGTAAGTAAGAACATCCAGTTCTAACCACGTAAATGAGATGAACTCCAAATTTTTAAATCACTACTCTCAAGCAATAAAGCATGGACATTGTGTCAGGGTCAAACTTCTGAACCTGGGGTTGGCATGGAGTAAGCACTGGAATGTCCTGACTTTGGAGTGTAAATAATGATTGCATTATTGGATGGAGCTGTTGCTGACAGGAGTTATGTAAATCAATTTGTACAAACATTTTTTATATAGTTGTGATTCTTGGAAGGTTTTTTTTAAAAAAATACTTTATAATTCATGGATTTAGTTCAGACATAAAATACTACTTCTCTTGACCTCACCAATGTGCCAATATGGCCATACTTTTCTTAGCCGAATAGTGTTTGTTGTTCAGATAATAAAACAACTGCATAGTAATGACATTATCCCAAAATGATATTCAATGTGTTAACATGCAATCATTAAAAGCACAAATAGCATAATGAAATGTCCAACGTTCCTTTTTTTCCCCTGTATTATGTTGTGACATAGAATGAGAAAAGATTTGGTTTTTGACAGCAATTGATCTCATACAGTAGTAAAAAGATTGGAATGCAAGGCATGAATACCAAACCAGTGAATCAACCCCAACCCTCATTGATATGCCACCTTATATTGGTCATTTACTGAGAAAAAGTATGCAATTGAGCATAAAGCAAGGAATAAGACTTTCCTTCACACTCCTGCAGTGCACCTCAAGAAAAGTGCAGAGGCAGTGAAATCAGCAAAATGAATTGCCTGGGATTTGACACCACGTTAAGTCCAGTTAAACCTTCTGAGAAGCAGGGAGATTAGCTGAAGAGACCCAAGAAAGTCCTTCTAGTGACTAGTGCCTCCACTGTCGACCACAAGATCACTGGTGACTGATGCTTCTTTTAGTCATCAGTGAGACAAAGAGGACATTTCCACTCATTCTAGGTTTGACCTTCTGCTCCACATCAATGGATCAATATCACCAATGCCACATATCTGAGATGCATGAAAAATGGAAACGCTACTGTATTTTTGCAGTGAGAATTTTTTTTCCTGTAATAAAATTCTTCTGCTCAATCTTCTCAGCTAATACATTTGGTAATTCTTCAAGGTGGGTGCCTTCCATTTTTTGTTAACCACAGATATGTTTCTCAAAATCATAATCAGATAGACAATTCACAGATTACTACTAGATATTAAGAAAATACGGTAGACTCCAGCATATTTAGTAGATTACTGACAATGCAGTTAAATCTTTCTACTCTGGAAATAATTTTCATTTTCGCATTAGGTCTGTTAACCACACTGCTTTTTAGGATATATTACATTGGTCCTCAGTTAAGATAAATGAAAACAGAAATGTGGTTAAAAATGATAATGTGCTTATTCAAACATCATTTTCTCTAAATAATTGCTTTTTCCTGTAAGAAATGTAGAAATTTGCGTTAGGTACAAAGCAGCTGTTCTCTTATTTTGTGACTATTCCATAGCTCTGAGAGAAAACAATACACAGACCCCACCTAACAAGTTAAATAGTTAAATGAACAAGTAAGGTTTATATATGGGGGAGAAAAAAAAATGCTGCAGTAATATTCATTGGGAAATCTTGACTAACTGGAAGACCATGAGCAAAATACCCACTCACAAAATGAAAGTCGGCAAAGTGAGATCATTTGAGTTTAGATAAAGGCAAGACTTAATATCTGGGCAGAAATCCAAATTCTGATTTAAAAAAACTTTTCTTACATTTTTTTGCTCTCCTACCATTAAGTGAATAATCTATTGTGTTGTAAGTCCCTGTATTCTTCTACGCTGGTCCAAGAACTCACTGTTATAAATCTACCCTAAAGATTAAGGGTATGTCTATGTATTAAGTAGGAATCCATATTAATGACATTATTAGTTGGACAAATGAATTTAAAATTGATTTAATCAAGAGCAAATAATTTGAATTGAATTTATTATTTTTTTATTATTGAAAGCTTTTCAGGAAGAAACATGTGTATTTTAAATTGAACAGGCTTTATTCTTAAACACGAAGGATTTATTAAATATTTGTTATTACTTTAGAACTAACAAATTGTTTCAAACTCTCTTTTTTACATGAGGTGTCCAAATGGAACAGCATTGTATGTCATGCAGGAACATACTCTGTTGCAGAGTTACAGGATGTGGGTTTGTGTCTGTGATTCTCCACACAGAGTTTCTGGTCTCTGCTGGGTTGTTTGGGAGGTACTAAGTGGAGGTAAGGAAAATCGGCAGGTGTGTTAACCCGGGCCACTCTCCTGTACCTTCTTATAGCTGATTACACACAGTCATTGCCAGAGCCCTGCGAGCAGGTCACTTGTCCAACCTTTCAGTCAGGAAATAGTGCATGGCATGGGGCGGTCTAAAGAGGGGAGAAAATAAATAAATAAATGTGTGTAAAAAATATGTAAACTAACTATTTAACACTAAGCAACAGATACTTCTGTCCCCAACCACCACCCCCAGCTGAAAAAAAAGCCCCAAAGAGATAAGATAAGAGGCCATTAAAAGTACACTTATTTTGCTTTTATTTACCTGGAATCTGCGCATGTCTCTTGGATTTCCTGCATTCTTCAAGCAGTTCTGATTGCACTTGAGGAAAAACTTTAAGAAGAATCTAAAATTAAATACAAAATACATATTAAAAATACATGAGATGAATGGCTGCTTTAACCGATGGGTGAATAAATAAGATCATCATAAAGAACAGAAAGCTTGCATTAATATGCGTGGCTCACATAATTTGCTGCCTTTGTAATATACCTTTTATTATTCATTAGTATATCGTTCACAGTTTCCCTTCCATGCACATCTGCCACTTGATATTCCACCCACCAATTTTTACTAACAACTACCCTGCAATTAAAGCAGGCAAAGTCAATACCCAGGTAAATTACACACACCTGCGGCCATGTTTCATTTTAACTACATCAGAATAGGACCTAACAAGGTGAGAGCATACAGCAAAGTTATGGGCCTGTCAAGCAATTAGGTTTCACTTCGGGGACATACACACAGGGCAATTATGCTGCACATTACAACCTGGCTAATCTTCTGAACAAATGTCATCTGTGAGGGACTGGATGAAGACAGTTCATCAGCAAATGTTCCTCCCCTTTAACTGCCATATTTTACATATAACAACATAACTGAATCTTTTATGCAATTTAAAATATTTTGTTAGTCTTTTGAAACATTTTTTGATAAATATTGTTCACTTTTGAAGGTTTACCAAAGAGTGCATACCGCACATGGTTCACTCTCAAGGCGTTTAAATGAATTACCTGATATTGTATAACACAGTGCACTGTTAATTAACTGATAAATACATGAATCAAGTTTTCTGTACAGCTACATTGACAACTATTATACCAGGTTATCGCTGTATTTAAAGTGATCATTGCCTTTTCCACAGTTGGACACTTAATAATTTCTCCCCTTTCATACAATCTAGCAGTACCAAAATTAACAAACTATTTCCAATTTAGGTGAATCCTGTGCAAAATCAGTACAGATTTTCCTCTGTTTTGACTTGCTTTACTAATGACCCCATTAACTTGTGGAACTAATAAATTTTTCTCTGAATTGTAGCCTATGTTGAGTCAGCATCCAGCATGCCTGTAACTTTTTTGATCTTAAACTGTCAGGCATGAATGTAGTAAGACAGCTTGGGCATAAGGTGCTGGTCTCTTAGGGGGTATTGGCTGTGCAAGACATCGGGAAGTCAAAAGGTATGACTAGTCACTTGCTCTCTTACCCTTGGAACAGGAAATTCATAGGTGATATCTGACAGGCTCCATGAATTTGTATTTCCAGCCACCGGCATGTAAAGGATGTCTGTGTTTGCGATGAAAGCAACAAAAAAATCTTTTTGTGTGGCAGAAAATCTTTGACTTCAGCACCAATAAACTCTCTATTACTGCCAAACACAGATTTGCTGATTACAGAGAGGTGATAAAAATCCCGTGTTGACATTAGTGCATTATGCCTAATTGTGTACAGTATGTTTAAGGTTCCATCGGTTAGCCCATTATCAAAATGACCATTATGTACACTAATTCTCTGACCCTGTGTTTATTTCCCTAAAGAGTCATAATCTTTCACAGTAGGTTTTAGAGTAAATCAAGCTTGAAATATAGGCTTTATTTACTTCTGCTTCTCCCTGGCTTGACAGTAGACTCCAGTTCAAGCTGATCTGCTATCCCTGCAAAACAAAGCCACCCACCAATATGGGACTGGGAATGGGCATAATGTGCAATCTTTGACTTTGTTTGTTTTATTGTCTAATATAACTTATTTGGCAATCTCCATTCCAGCTTTCAATAAATTCAATCATTCCTTGCAATATGCCAGTTGGGAATTTCCATTTTCCTGAGTGCAATTCATTCAAGATTAACGTAATACTGATTAATATCAAATTTACAATTTTGACTATTAACATCAAATATGGGAAATATTTTAAATTGAGGATAGAAATGACAATCAAACGTGAAATTCAAATATTTACCAGGTAGATTTTTTTATTGAAGGATAATAAAATGTTGGATGTGTCTACTACATATCAAAAGACGCAAAGAATAGTTTTTATACCTCTCCAGCCCACTGTTTACACAAATACTATCCCATAATTCCTTGATGCACTAAATGGCTTATGCCTTGTGTATGAACCATGTTAATGATATAAATAACATTAATTCAAATAGCTAAAGGTTTGGTCTTTCCATGTCATTTTCACAGCCACTTCAATTGATGCATGTTTGAACTATGAATTGGTTCATTTATTTTTACTTTTATGAAGTTGATTAGCAAGAGCTCTTTCCTTATCTGATGAAAATCATTTTAATTGTAGTGTTAGACTCAAGTGTAATATCCATTACATTATGTGCTGTTTAAATTCTACATGGGTATTGTGTAAATTGCTCCTTTGTGAGTGTGGAAGCAATTATTACTAAACAGCACTCTTAAATGGCTACAGAACTTTGTGGTGTTGTTCAGACTATCAGAAACAAAGCAGCCTGTTTAATTGTAATTTAATGGAATATCAACGAGTCTATGGCATTAGATGCTGGCAAACGAGAGCAGGAGAGAAAAATTAACTGCAATTATGTTTGATTAAAGCTATCCTTCTCAATAATCAGCTATCCTGACAGGCCATGAGGCTCTGGTGGGTTTCAGGATGGCAAAAGGTGTTGAGCAATATTAGGGCCAATAAAGGAGATATTAGCATAGCTAATTACAGCAGCACAAAACCTGTAAAAGGGACCTCTGTGTATTGTAATGTGTGAAATAATTGGCTGAGTCCGTTATCAATTACATGAAGAATGAATTTGGTTTGTCACTGAAAAGCTGATGAGATGCATTTCATTTGACACTGCCCCTCTCCCCAATGTTTTGATGTAACTAAGGACTTATCAGCTTTTATCAAAAGCTGCAACTTTCCAGTGGCCAAATCGCTGATAAAATTATCTTGCCAGCAAGTGTTAGGTAATTAATACAACTCATCCTCACTGCCTTGCTTGCTAGTGCTGTTTTTTGCCTATCTAAAGCCACTAATCATGTAATAATGATTTCTTTCCCTCTGGTCAAAGGAGAAATAGATTAGCTCTTTAGAAATGCAGCTGGCTTGATGTATAAACTATTTGTGCTTCATAGCACTAGTAATTGAGGAAAAAAAAGTCAAAAGTTTTCAGCATTTAGATTTATCTTTTTCTCTCTGTGTCCGTATCAGGCAAAAGCAGAGAAAAAAAAGACATTCTAGAGTCCTGATCATATGAACACCTAGTAGATAAAGAATTAGTTTCAATAATTGACATTTCTAGTAATTGGAATTTAGCAACAGCTGTGTAAAGATGCCATAAAATCAGCGACCTGATAGTACTGGTAGTAGAGAGTTTACTTTCTCAGTAGGTGGTAAAGGGAGGTATTCAAGGAGACGATGCAGGGAAGAAACACAGGATATATCCGTTCATCAGATAATTATGAGGATAAAATGGAGCATCAATGAGGGGACTTTATAGATGTGTACAATAGCAAATGGTGCTGATGAGGCAAGTGCAAACATTTTCAGCAAGAACCTGGATACAGGAACAACATTCCCTTCCTTTAAAGGAGAAATGACCTGGCATCCAAAACCAATTCATAACCAGTGGATTCTTTTTGAAGTGCAGTCACTGTAGTTGTATAGACAAATGAAG
Organism: Pristis pectinata; assembly: GCF_009764475.1. Lineage (NCBI taxonomy): Eukaryota > Metazoa > Chordata > Chondrichthyes > Rhinopristiformes > Pristidae > Pristis > Pristis pectinata. The sequence goes on from NC_067416.1 coordinate 25,406,222, forward strand.
TAACCAAATGGTCCACAATAAGATCCCAGGAGCAGATAATGAATGACAGGCTACGTGAACAGTTTTTGATGGTGAAGAGAAGGTTTGCCAGGATACTGAGAAATCTGCTCAACTAATACCATGGGATCTTTTGCATCCAACTGGCTGGCAAGTGAAGAGTTAGTTTACCGTTTCATTTGAAAGATGACTCCTCTGCTAATACACTGCTAGAATGTCATTCCAGATTATGTGCCCTTGTTCCTGGTTCATAGTGGAATTTGGAAAATGCAGAAAAGTGAATTTAAACTAGCATTAGGATGTACTTCATACAAAATGATTTACACCTCTAACACACTTCCAAGTAGAATATAAAATTGAAAGCCAATACAGATTCAGGAAGGAAAATTCCTGACTGACTGACTGTCTTGACGTTTTTCTTTGAGGATACAATGTTTCAATCAGAAGTCCCTACAATATGTTTTGTGTGATCCTTCAAACAATATTTTGTATGCAAGTCTGTTACTTAAGTTTAAAACAATGGGAATGGATATAAAATTTACTGACGATAGCAAGCAGCATATATTTAACCATAGGGCAGTGACTTCAGGATGCTAGGAGGTTGTGAATGGAGGGACAGACCAGAGATTGGTGTTGAGACCTGCAGTGGCCTAAAGTGACATCAATCTTTCAGATGCAGAAACTTTGTGGAAACTGGTGAAATTTGGAGATTATCCCAAATCAGGAGGGGCAGATTAATCCACTAATTTTGTCAAAGTGGCTAAAGATAAAGTTGAAAATGACTTAAGGATAATTGCAGACTTGGTACTCAACATGTCAAATCACCATGCAACAGCAATTAGCTAAGTAAATATAACACTGAACATATATAGCATAGGAAAGTCCAAGTCAAAGAAACTACTGATTAAACTGAATAATGCTCTAGTCAAGTCCCATTTCACAAAGGGTACATTCAAATCCTACAGGCAGTGAGGGGAAGAGCATAAGACTGATCACTAGTATCAGCATTTCAAGGAAAGACTGAAGAACCTTCAGCTTTTTCAACCCCATAAAGAGGCAATTGAGATGTACACGTATAAAAGTTAAATGTAAAACGCAACATCCTGTAACAATAAGAAGGTAGAATGGTGAATTATCAGGAGGTTACTCATCACACAACAGACTGACCAGCACATGCAATGGATTTCTAGAAAAGAGACCGGAAAACAAGAACTAGGGGATAATGTAGGATCAACTAGGAGTGTAATTTTACTCTTATCAGTGGATGAATTCTTTACCTATTCTGTAATAGTTGTGAAGAATCTGAATGCTGTGATGGTGAGTTACAGGTTTTCTAAATAGATAGCCAAACAGTGTTCCTGATCCATTTCTACCTGTGCTCTTGATATATGAGCCTCAGTTCTGCTATTGGATAAGTTACAGGCACGGTAATGTAGCAGTTAGCGTAACGCTATTGCAGCACCAGAGACCCAGGTTCAATTCCCGCCGCTGTCTGTCAGGAGTTTTACTTTCTCCCCGTGCCTGCTTGGGTTTTCTCCAGGTGCTCTGGTTTCCTCCCACATTCCAAAGACATATGGGTTAGGAAGTTGTGGGCGTGCTATGTCAGCGCCAGAAGTGTGGCGACACTTGCGGGCTGCCCCCAGAACACTTGATGCAAAAAGATGCATTTCACTGTGTGTTTTGACGTACATGTGACTAATAAAGATATCCTATCCTATCTCCTAGTTGGGCAGCAGCTGATTGTCCCACCCTAAAGCTAGATGAGAAAAAACTGACGTCATCAATGGCCTGATGGAGACACGCTTTCTATCAGATTGGCTGCCTACTGCCAATGAGGTTTGTTAGAATAAAGTTCAATTTATATTATATCTCATCACATGTATTCTGAATACAACAAAGCACCACATGACCAAGAAGCTTCACGCAGCGAGGTCCCATAAACTCCACCACAGGTGGATGATAAAAATGCAGAATGCTGGAAACACTCAACTGGTCAATCAGCATCTCTGAAGAAAAAAGCAGAGGTAACAGTTCCGGTCAATGATTCTGTTTCTCTCTCCGTAAATGCTGCCTGACCTGCAGTTTTGGTTTTCCATTTCAGATTTTCAACATCTACAGCAACACACAAAGGAGCTGAATGAACTCAGCGGGTCAGGCAGCATCTATCGAGGGAAATGAAGTTTTTTTTTGCTTTGAGAGATTTGATGAAGTTGATTGGAGAAGAAATATTAGCCAGGATATTAGAATTCCTTGTGCTTTTGTAACATTCACTTGAATCATCTGATTAAGCTTCAGCTCAGTATCTCATCTGAAAGAAAGCACCACTCAGATTGCAACAGTCCCTCAATACCACACTGAAATATCAGCCAACCTCACGCCCTAAAGTCCAGGCACAGAATATGAGCATCAAAGTTGTAGAGTGGAGTGGGTTGTTAACCATCTGAATGAAGCTGGAACGGGGGCTAGCCTAGATCAGTTCTCAGGAACTGCAAGGCTACAAATGACCTCAGCGGGGAAATAACGGGAGAGCACAAAGGATCAAAAATAACAATGTTTAGATCAGAATAATATCCAATTGGATAACATTAGAAATCATATAACCAGATATATGCCAGGTCAAAATTCAAAAAAGTAGCCTCAAATCTGTCCATTGATACATTTGAATATATCATCACTATTACATCTACCACCTTAATTACATGAGAAAACATTGCTTTCAATTAAATACCTATGTTTAATATTTGTGTCGTCTGAGTTTCAAACTAGAGTTGCTTAATAATCTTACCGCATTTCATAACAATGCCTAGAATTCCCTCTTTGTGGCAAGCCACATGCACTCATTACTGATTCCACACCTAACTTTAGTGGATTTACTGATGTCAGCATAATCCTAGGCTAGCCAAGTCCTTGTGGGTAGGGGGAAAGGCCATGTGCATGTAAATGTTGTGCTGGGGATCAGCCAAACTCCATCCAAGAAATGATTGAGAAATCTTTGACAGCTGGCTAAGCTGGACCCCCCGGCTTAGTCAGTGATCAAACTAGTCAAAAACTATAAATATCTCTGACATTCAGATACACTTAAAAACAATTAAAATATTTAAACTATTAAAAAGTATTAAAAGGTGGTGCAGTTGCGCAGTTAGTCGAGCTGCTGCCTCACAGCTTCAGTGACTCGGGTTCAATCCTGACCTCCAGTGCTGTCTGTGTGGAGTTTGCATGTTCTTCCTGCAACTGTGTGAGTTTTCTTCCAGGTGCTCCAGTTTCCACCATATCCCAAAGATGTGTGGGTTGGTAGGCTAACAGGCCACTGTAAATTGCCATTGGTGTAGTTGAGTGGTAGAATCTGGGGGGAATTTAAGGAATAGACTGCAAGGAACATTAGTGGGGGTGGGGGGGATGGCATTGCTCTGTGAGCCATCTGGACTTGATGGGCTGAATAGCCGCCTCCTATGTTATAAGGAAATACAGAAATCATACCTTTAAAAATAAAAATAAAGCTATTTTTAAAACTTTTAAATATACTTAAAAATAGTAAAAAACTAAATAAACTAAATCAACTTTAAAAAAATACATTAGCTAAAATTGTTCCTTGTAGACATTCCTCTCAATTCCATGTAATGGAGACACTGTTTCTGTGCCAGGTCTAACCTGGTGTGGGTCGTTCAAACAATTTCTCATGTAAGTGCTGGGGAAACTGCCACATAGTCACACTTCTTTGCTGCATTGGCAGAGCACATTCTTGGAGAGTACCACAAACAATTGACAGCAATATCAACATTTGCACAGTAATCCAGAAGTTGCTATTAGTTGGCGAGGAATTTGTTAAGTGGTACCTCCCAAAATTCCCTTACAAAATCGAGGCAATCATTAGGATCTTTCACACAAATGGAACTCAGCAGTCTAACTTTTAACTTGTCAAACTCTAAGATAATGACCTCAGAATGGGGTTGATAGGTTTCCTGTTCCATTAATCCTAATGACTGACCCATTCTTACATTCAGATGGTCCTACCACTGGGTAGCTGAAGCACCAAGCTGTTTCATCGATTTTAAAGTATGCAGACCAATCCTGCACCCTGCATAAAGTCCCAGCTGCCATTTTTGGATAGGATTTTATTGCAACATGCATCACACTCTATGATTAGAATACACTTCCCTTCCCCCACCATCCCATCATCCAAGTTTTCCCACTACCTTGCAGCCAATCCATGGATCTCTGGACAGCTCGATACTGGAGGACACCAAATCCCCAAGGTTAGTTAGGGTACCCATTTGGCATTGATTTCTCAAAATGACTCTTGCCTCTTTGCTCCTAGTTGCCTAGCCAAAGTGAAAATCCATTCTGATAAATCCCTCCTGCATACATCATACATGAAAGATACAATGGTTCTGATTTTACAATTAAGTTAATAAGATAAGATAAGATATCTTTATTAGTCACATGTATATCGAAACACACAGTGAAATGCATCTTTTGTGTAGAGTGTTCTGGGGGGCAGCCCGCAAGTGTCACCACACTTCCGGCGCCAACGTAGCATGCCCACAACTTCCTAA
>NC_067416.1:25415771-25420771 GCF_009764475.1 Pristis pectinata
TGAAAGAGAAAAAGTCCATTTAAACCAATAAGTGCAATTTTTCAAAATATCTGCAAGATGGCAAGTGCTAAAAGAACTGGAATAGCATGGCTGACAGGGAAAGCATTCCCATATTACTAAATGGTTCCCACTTACCATAAAAAAGTTAGTCATTCAACACCCTGAATATGATGACATCACAACATATCCTTGTCTGAAATAATTTAACCATTGAAGAAACTTTGCTTCACTATGAATGGTATATTACTAGTTTGGTGCCACTTACCTACCTCTGACCCTACTTAAAAACACATCTTCCTTGTTTCCTAGAAGTGCAGACTACTAATGGGATTGGATTATAGCTTCAGTCTGAGTAAAGTCTTTGGAAAAGGGTTTTGTCTGTTAGATTTCCTGCAAAAATCTATCCTCAGAATACTGAAACAAATAATAACATTGTTCAAAATATCACTAGAGTAAGGTAACCTTGTTGAATAGGTATTGTATTTGCGCAGCTACTGATACCTCAGCTTTTGTGGGAGTGAAACAGGTCAGGGCTATGACATCATCACAACACAAGTGGCTCTCTGTCTGTAAACTCAGAAAGAAATGTTTTCTTTGTGGGAAAAGTGCACACAGCCATCAAAGGGTTTTATCTAAACCCCCTTACAATCACTTGTTTAGAGAAAACAAAACTATTTGCTGTATTAACAATATGACTGGAACTTTTGCGTTGCTTACATCAAAGAACAGGAAAATTATACCGTATCACAAATGTTAGCCTAGTCCTCTGAGTTAAGGAACCAGCTAAATACATTTTAAGCACAGAAACCAATTGCCAATGACAGAATTTACAATACTTTTACCTGCTGTAAAACATAGAATTATTAAAACTCACAGTCAAAACAGCTGGCTGTAGTGTGAATATACAGATGACATAAAGTATGCCCGAGAAGTGACAGCAGAGAAAATGTAAAGAGAAAAGTGTTTCCAAAGGAGCCATACAGCTGATAGATGTTGTGAGGTTAACTGACACCAGTACTTTGGCTTGTCTCCATCGAACACAAGTTTCAAAGAGTGAAATCTACAAATAATAAGAATCCACACAGACCAGTCATGTTAGCATCCTCAAAACATCTCCTTCCTCCATGGAGAGAACACCAAGATGTCAGCTCAATTTTTGTCAAAGTTCTGACACATAAATAGACAAACAGCCTCCTGTGTTCTGGCTAATTTGCGGAAACACGACTGCAACCCTACCTACGCCTGTTTCTATTTAGGCAGCCTGGAATGTAAGGATGCAATAATTATTACGTATCACACAAACCAACGTGTTAAGGATCAGTGACTTTTATTAATTGAACTTAGACTTAATAATTCGAGCAATTTATCTGATTAGCATTTTATTTGTAGTTCTGACCAGTTCCACTAGAGGGCTTCTTATTCTTTATTTTTAATATGTTTTCATGTTCAAGATTTGTAATCTGATTTCTTATATCCATTCAGTTCAACACATTGTTGGACTGCAAACTGGACATTCAAGTTATAACTTTAACATTCAATGATCTAGCACTGACAAAATATAACTTTTAGATTTGTTTCAAGTACACATTAAATGCCATTAATATTAGAAGTAACAATTGCAAAGCATAAGTAACAGAAATAAATATGTTTATTTCTGTTACATATGCTTTGTGCTAAAAGAGAAAAGTTAATATAGATGGACAGCAAGAAAAAAGTGACTTTCTGAAAGTTTCTGATTTTCCAGATTGATGATTAAAAATTAATGTGGATCAACTCACTAAGTCAGACACTGGGGTTCTGTAAAAGCAGAATGTAACACCAGCAGCTGTTGGAAAATTCCACCACACTTTGATAACTGTTATAAAATTGTTTAATGACCCATAGCTCTGCTGTAATCAGATGTCTCATTTATTTTATTCCTGCATTTTCTGTCATAAAATATGTTGGATTTTAGAAGCATCACCATTATGAGTTTAGTTTGAAAATATAGATCTTGTGCACGGAAAGTATCAATGCAAATTTCTGTAAATGGCTCCATTATACTTGATATATAACCATTTACCAGTAATAGGAATAGGAATAAAAGTAACCTAAAAGTTAAGATAGCAGTTAAATGACTATTTTGGATCTAACAACAGTCAAATTAGGCTTAAAGAAAATCTGTGCAATCTAAAGTGGTGTCAAGCAACACAGACTACAAAGGTACTTCATTTAATCTCTATACCGATTGTGCTGATTTAGGCAATCTTTGCTGAGGTACTAGAGCCCTTACTTTGGACCTGGTGATATTAGTGAGAGGATATTCTCATTCTTAATCATGGTCCAACAAGCCTTGCCAGAAAGTGTAGGTGTTCATTGGAGGACAGAATTGGGCTGAAATGATGGTACACTCCATGGTCAAAAGCCTGCCACCACTAACAATTTTGGTTTATAAATGAGGCATGGCAACTTCAGTGAATAGCTGAAGGGCTGCCAACCCCCATGGACCTGCACCTGAGCATGAATCACTGCCTTCAGAAGAGAGGAAAAAATTGGTGAAAAAAGCATAGGGGCCAATTGAGATTAAGCGGGAGAACGTTTATTTCAATTAGCAAGTTGCTGCAATTGACAGTTGCTGATATGCAAGAGTATATTTACCTCCTTGACTGTAAAGCAGAACTTTAACAAAAGGTGTTATGTAATGATAAAAAACTCTGAAACTTTTTTAGGCATGGAATGCAATTGTTATGTAAAGGGAGGATTTCTATGAATCCAAACCATTGCCTTTTGTTGTTTTATGCTCTCAGCCAGTGGAGCAGTTGGGCACTCCAGTTTACAAAATTCACTCCAGATTACTATCTGTTGATACCTGGTGAAAAAGTAAGCATGTGTAAAACAGTACCAGGCCTGGCCTTGATTAAGTAAACTGTACAATGCATTCTCTAGGCTCACACATGGAGACCAGCCACTCTTGTGAGGTTTCAGGCAGCAATCAACGATTGTGGAACTGTCCATCAGCAGGAACCAACATTTCCAGAGAATGAGAAGGAACATTGAGGAAAAAAAATAACATCCCCTACAGTTTGGGATAGAGTTAAATTGAGCAATGAAAGTACCAGTGAAACAGCTTCCATACTTTTGGAACCCTCTATCAATGCTAAACGCCCCAGGGTCAGGTAAAATACAGGAAACAAAGTAAAGGAGTGGCAGCTTCAACCTTTGAAATCTACTGTGTGTACCAACAGCAACCATCCCTAATGGGTGGGATCATTAATTTAATGCTAATTTGTTGACACATATCTATGAGGAACAAAATACGTCACCCACACTGATTTCCTCTAAGACACCTATAGCCAGAAGCTAGATTAAACTTTCATCCCATCAACCTGGACCAGACTCAAGCACAGAAATTGAACCATTGCTCCATCCAGTCATCACCTTTTGTTTCTCAGAGCACAATTTTCCTTAATTACCTTTGGGAATCAGGGTATATTTTTCAGAAATTTTCTCTCTGGAGATCAGATGGTAGAGAAGGTGACTGAGATTATATATGTTTATGAAATACATGGGATTGATGGGCTGAATGGCTTTTTCTTATCTTGTATTTTCCATACTATCGTGTGCCTGAATCCTACTTAGCACAGTGAAATGAATATTTTCTTACTGGCTTTTATATAATACCATTAAAAATAGATTTTTACTCATTCAAGTCATACTCTTTTGAAAGAGCAAGGGAGTGGAACAAGGGACATGTGCACTCGGAATGGGCTGAATGGACTTGTTTAATGCTGTCAGACTCTGTGACGCTTTTTGAATACTGCCACGTGCAATACACAATTTTAAATTCTATTTTTAAATTACAAGTAATATTTAAAGTGATGGTTCAACTTTTACGCCAGATGCTATGGTATATTTGTTATACTACAGATGATTTAAATCCATTGTAAAATAAATAAAGGGCACTGGTCTCAGAGGGAGCTATTTTAGGATTTTCTTTGAGAATGGTAAGAAAAATGAGTAAAATCAGCCTGTGTACATTCCAGGTTTATTGTTATGAAGAGTCTGCCTTTCCCATGAGTAAAACCCCCCATTAATTGCTTGTGTAACAGAGGAAACTGTGTAGGTCGCACTTTAATACAGGAGCATTTATCCTGACACTCAGAGACACAGCTGCAGGTCAGGATTCTAACCAATCCTAAGAGAACAAGGGGAACTAAGATAATGAAAATTTCTTCATGTATAAAATCCCTAATCAAAAAGCCGGTGGTGTCATCTTGTAGTGCAAAGACTGCAACTTAAAATTAATATACAACAGATCCTTTGGCAAAATGAACAGGCCCCTGTTGCCTGTATGTTTCTCAGTTGCAGCAGCAATACCAAGCCTAAAAAAATATAACGGCTGGTATGTCTGCTGCTTACCTTAAAATCATCTGCAACTCATTGGAACTGTCCGAATGTCAGTTTTATTGGCTTAAAGTTCATTGTAAAATGGTGTGCTAAACTAATTCAGAATCCTATGCCTACATAACTAGTTTTATTCAATTTAGTAATTTTCTCCCCTTTTATATGTATATATCTAAATTTGGCAGCTTCACAGGAATGATTACAAAATTTGCTACCACAGAGAGCATGATGATCCACTTGTAGATATTTGTCACCACTGGGAATGTGCTAAGGGATGTGTACAGCCACTTACCAACTTTCCTTAACCATACACAAATTGCTTTGGAATAGCTATCTAAATATTTGCAAACGTATTTAGCGTCCATAAGATTTGCCAGTGATCCCAAAGTGTTTGCCTTTTGTTGTAAATTGCAATTTTACAACTTCATGCTTGTGATCTATCTCGGCAAAGCTCCACTGGCACTCTGTATTGGCCCCAACAGACAAAATATCTGATACTCCATGAGCCACCAGAGAACTCTCAATTTGTTGTTAGACGGGCTGCTACTTTGCCATCCTCAATCTGCATGGAGGAAGATTAAACATTCAATTTGTTACTTGATAGGCCACAAGGTTCA
>NC_067416.1:25430771-25460771 GCF_009764475.1 Pristis pectinata
CTTTGTACAGTTTGCTTTATTTTAATGAGTTGGGTGAAATTTCATCATGGGGTTTGGATCTCACAGTTCAGAATTGTTGATTGACAGGTGAGGCCATTCCTAACTATAGCTCTCTATCCAGGTGGACAGCAGGGAAATCATCAATTTGAGTTTAATAAGTAACTTCTCCATACTTTTGTTTTTTGTCTTTATGCAACATTTAGCTCTAATGGTATGAATTACCATTAAGTAGTATCAAGAAACAATAATGCACTCTCTTTTACTCTTATTGTTAAAGAAAGATAGATTCCAGTTCCTATGTAAAGGAATGCATTATTTCACTCTGTCCTTATAGTATTTCTCGTTCTCTATCTATATGTTAGATTACAGTTGGTATAAATCTGTTAATCTGAATTGAATTTATCTGTTCTTTACATGGTCCCTTCACCCAAAGCAGTCCATATACTGGACAGTATCAAATTACAGTGCAATGCATACGCTGTGATCCTGGAGTAGGCCAGAAAACCAGTGGGAGTTAGAATCAGGCTGTTTACATGATTCAGATGCACATCATATGATTCACAGCTTGTTTAAAAACTGGCATCATGAAAATGGGGCGTTTTTACTAAGCAATACCTGTGGGTAAATAAATTTACACTATTTTGTTTATGGGCTGCACGGTAGTGTAGGCGGTTAGTGCAACGCTATTACAGCGCCTGCGATCGGGGGGTCGATTCCCGTCACTGTCTGTAAGGAGTTTGTATGTTCTCCCGTGTCTGCGTGGGTTTCCTCCGGGTGCTCCGGTTTCCTCCCACATTCCAAAGACGTACGGGTAGGTTAATATGGGTTTAAAATGGGCGGTGCAGACTCGTTGGGCCGGAAGGGCCTGTTACCACGCTGTAAATAAAATTTAATAAAATTTAAATTTAAAAACTTAAAAATTTAAAATTTACAATATATATTTTAATTTGGAACAGATGCAAATTTGGTACAAAATAGAATTAGCAGCTGCCATGTGGCAGGGTATCGGGCAATCATCACTAGTCTGCTTCTGCTTTTTGCACAGTGTTTTACGAGATTGGAAGTAAAATGTATGACAGGAACCCCAGTAACCTGAGACCCTGGTCAGTAATGTATTAAAACAAACAAGACACACATGGCTTTTGCACTATGAAAGTTCACAAAGAATGGGAGTCAGAGACAGAAAAATACAAAGAAGGTAGAGCTAACAGTTGTAATTATAGCTCCAGTTATGAGAGTCTATCTGTTACTGAATGCAGGCCTTGACAAATTACTATAAATGCCAAACCAGAACAACACTGGAATAATTGAGAGCAGTATAAGACAATTTGCCAGTCAAGCAAACCACATTTATACAATTCCCATCTTTTTTCATTAGTTTTAATGAGCCCTTGTTGGGACACTACTTCATGAGCCAGTACTACATAGCCCAACAAGTTTGCACTAAGTTCTGCTAATAACATCTTAACAGTAGGTAAGTCTCAAATTACACCCTTATCAAATAGTACAAATAGTTACTAAAGAAAAAAACAGTCAGGGACAGTTAGAAATGCACATCTACTTTTGTCAAAGTGATAAAACAAATTGGACACAAAATCAGCACTCTAACAATCAATGAACATCTTACAATTGAAAGTCAACATGACTGGCTACCTGGTTAGGTCAGATCTTCCTGAGAGAGCCCAATGCCCGCAATTGGCTCCAGTAGTCTCCCCATGCCTGAGCTTACCTGGTTCAGATGCAGAAAGCCTATCTTGGCACAAAGTGTCCTGGCCTCCTGTGGCAGATCCTGAGTGGTGACGTGACTTCCAGTGATACACTGAAGAAGCCCCTCCCCAAACCACCCCTGAAAAGTCCAACAAAGCCCCAATACCTTAAATTCAGAGATATTTAAAAACTATTAAAATGGTTAATCATTTAATTTTTTGCTACACATTGATATGAGCCAAAATTATTAAAGAAAAGGAACTTTTGCTTTTTTATCCACACTCCTACCATTCCTGTTGAGATCAGTGGGGTCTAACCTAGCACAGGATCTGAGAGCCAATCTAAACACCACAGAGTGAACTGACAGGTTCAGTGTTCTGAATCTGTCAGTAAGTTGGGATTTTCATTCATAACTGCCATTCAGAACAGTCAGCGTTATCAGCAAAATCTGGGCCAGAAATCCTCCCTGATCTGTAGCGCTAAATGTACTATACAACATTATTGTGCATTGCTTCCAAAGTTCAATTCTATTGCATTCCAAAGAATATTTAGCACCACCAAGCTGGCATGAATTTCTCAGCAGTCATGTAAAATTGTGGTAAAATGCTCTGCTGTAATAATGATTTCCTTTATTAAAATATAAGGTCATATGCAAGTCATTCCAGTGGTTATTTTGGCTCTGTTAAGGATGTCAGTTAGTCTTGCAAAGGTTATCCTATACTTATAATGAATAGATTAAACAAACCTTGTCATGTTTTTCTGGCTTCTGTATGTTCATACTTTATTTAGACATTTTGAATGCTTTTTCAGACAAGTTAATGTGAGTGTGGCAACATTTTTTTGCATATGATTGATTGCTTCACATGACAAATATCATCATCAGCTTCTGATAGTACCTGTGTTAAGTTCCAGTTGATTCAGATAAAGCATCAATTGAATGGGAAAAATATTCTAATTTACTATACCCCTGCTGTTAACCTTGCTGAAATCTACTTTCACACTGCAATGAACCACATATTATAGACCTGCCACTGTTAGATGTGAATAAAAGATTTCCCACATGGGGCAAGGTCTATAAAATCATTTCATGTAAGGAAAAGAAAAAAAAAGAATATATACATGATAAAAAGAGTTCATTACTCTAAAGAAATTAAAACATACTTTAGCAACTAACTCATTAGTTTACCTTGTTTCTTACACCCACTTTATGAATTGTTTCCCATTTTATTCTAGAATTAATGCTGATCCACAGCACAAATCAAATTTTGAAATTATGTAGCAGAGACAATAAATTTGGCCTTATGACGCTTAAAGAAGAATCCCAGGGGGAGTCATTGAGTGAATCTGCAGGGATAGAGAGGTGGCAGTCAAGCTGCTCTTTATCATGACAGATCTCCTTTACACACTAATTTTCTTGTTAAAGAAGAGGGAATAGAGTTAAATCCTAAGAAATCCTTTTACTGCTAGTTTGACTTGGCAGCTGGGGGAAAAAAAAAAGAGGTTTCATGGATTCCAACTGTTTCCTTTGAGGCTCTGGTACAAATGAGTGTCTGCCATTAAGAAGAAGCAACACCTTGTCCCTTTCTACCCTCCCTCAAAGAAAATTGAATTCACAGAGTATCTGCCCACATAACTTTGTTCAGAATCGGAGCATTTTACTGCCACAAACAGACATTTCTCCAGATTACAATTTATGTTGTATTAACTGTCAAGTGTACTTTTGAGAAATATAGATAACAATTCAGATGCAATCGATGAATAGTGACAGTCGATTTCATAGCTTAATAGAACACAAGAAAAAAAAATTGTGGAACCAATACTTGAGGAATGTAATTGTTCTCCTTAATATTCTTTGTGAATTTTTTTTAATGGATGTATCTCATCCAAATAATTGTTCAATTTATAGCACATTACATTGAAGAAAAATATATACCCTTAAAATCTACTTTAGTATTAGCATAATAAACAGACCAATATTTTTACAATAATAATCTTGGAATTTTTTTTTTATTTTAAGTAATACTTAAATCAAGTTCCCCTGCTCCTAACTGTATGTTTAATTTTGCCTAGTGCCACACCCTATTTCTTGATAGGAGAGCCTGGTAGATGGATTGTTCCTAAACCTCTGCCAAAGGCACTTTAGGTACAATGCACAATAGCCATGCCATTGGCATCATCCACCATCATCTGGATCTTGTGAAGGTACTCACCAAAGTTTACACAAGGCCAGCACGAATTGACTCCACTGACTTTTCTTCCCTTACAATATTTCTCTACTTAACACCTCTGCAGATATCCTGACTGAGATTCTGAGGTTCTGCCATTTCATAGCACATTGCTTTACTGTACTAATGAGGTGGGCCATTGAGGCTAGCCATCCTGCTCGTACCTCCTTTAAGGAATTTATTTTGTCTCAGTCGTGTACTTTCTATGATTTTATTTTTGAACATACTTTTTTTTTGTAAGTGAAATAATGCAAACTGACAGTTAAGTTTGCATGGAATGACCCTGTTCTTGAATTTCATGAAAATATAAAGTTTTGCTTAAGTTGTTGCTTAAAGCAGCAACTTACTAACATTAAACATAGGAGATTAGTGATGCATAGTGTTTTATTTCTTATGGAGATTTGATAAAAAATACTTGAAACATATTTCCCATAGTTTTATAAAACACATACTTCTGACATCGTGAAAAAGGACACATGTAGCCAGCTTGTGTTGCTGAACACTCCTGTCATTGTTAACAGAAAGCTTTCTGTCAAAATGTCCAGTTTAATCTTGGATTTTAAATTGCAGGATTTAATGTTCCAGTCATTTGCTGTACAATGTGAAACTAACATGACACCTAACAGATAAAGAAAATCTGACATAAAAAAGTATCTTAAACCAACTCCAGCATAAAACTTTTCTTTCCACTCACTATGCAGCTTGGATCCTTGGTAGCAGAGCAAATTCAAATCCACTGACTTTGACAAAATGAAATGATGGAAGTTACCACTGTTTAAATTTATCCATATTTCTTACTTATGACATGATTGATTTTCTTTCAGAGTGCTCAAATAAGGGATTGTCTTCCTTATCACTGTGGTACCAGCTAATGTATACAGCCTTGACCAGTCTGGGAATGGCAAGAGGTTGACATGTGGAAGTACAACTGAAATGAATACGGATGAAATTTGAAAGTGCAATTTTCCATCTGTCAATCACTTTTGAAAGGAACAACTTAACCACCAATCAGAAAGTTCCTTTGTGAGGTCATCTTCATTCAGAGGTACTTTTGAGAGGGAATCTAGCATTATTAGGTAACGTATCATGTTTCCATAAAATAATTTCTATAAAACAATCTTTCAGCATGAATTGCTTCTGTTATGTCTATCGATAATTGTTATTGATAACACACATATTAGAAACAAATAGAATAAAACTTGACAATGTTACAATATAAGCCACAACATAATGGGATTGCTAACATTGTATCCTCAGCTCACTTTAGAAAAAAAATGTGTGGTACTTTGGTATTAATAATATATAGACACCAAAACCCATTTTGACCGTGGCTTTAAGATGCTCCAAAATACAGCCAATTAAGGTTTATTTAATTATTAAGGTTGAATAAATAACAGTGAAACATGTTAAAAATCTTTCAGTTTCAGTCAATCATAATAAAAAATTAATGAGACTGGATAGAGAGCCATAAAAACTGATAGGCTGCAATCGTGAATTATAAATTGGTATTGATTTTTTTTCTTAGCAATAACGCTCTCAGGTAATCGTATGTTGCCACATGTAAAGTGCACTTTCCTAGTTGAGTCTAATATTGGCTATCAAATATAGATGAGAAGGATGCATTTGTGACACATCAGATTTCCAAAACAAAAAGCACAATACAATCTGAGGAATAATAAGGACACAAAACATAGAATCCCAGGGAGTTTATGGGAGCAGAAAGGGATCCCACTGTGCTGTGCATTCTTAAGACACAGTTACCTTATTCTTTTCCTGTCAGTGCTTTTGTGATATGTTACCTTGTTAGCATCAGTAGGAAAAACATAAATATTTTTTATTATTTGTGAATCTCAACCTGTCTTGTTAATAGACAGGCCACACAGAGTCAAAACCATATTATATGGCATCGGGCATAGACGATAACTCAAAAGATGTCACTTTCCTACCACTTTGCTTTATTAATTCTAAACCCTAAAAATTGTAAGGGAATTTCCTATGTTCTGTTTAATGAAGGAGTACAGAAACAAATAGGACATTTCCCTAGGCAACCTCAGATAAAGTGGACAATTACTATTGGCATTCTACATGTAAATATTTAACACTTCACAGCTAGTTTGCACCTAAATGCCCATTAGATGTTGCTACAAGCCTGGACACCATTTCCCAACAGGGCCACATCAGCCTTCATCTGCAATGTTTATTGGATTACAACAAATACAAATCTTGTTGTAAAATGGGACTGAAAAAAACAGGTTAACCAAGAGAAGTGATGTCCAGGCCAATATCTTGGTAGATGATGATAATTCAACTGTTCAAACTAAATTTGAACAAAAACAATGTTTGTGATAAAACTCCTCTTTGTCAGGGTAATTGATAAGCCTCTGCTGCAGTTCATTACCCTGACAGATCAGGCTTAACGATTTAGACAAAGAAGTGGATGTTTGGTAAAATATGTTAATTATACTCACGCATGTCTACTTGCTCTAATTAATCTTTTTTCATATTTTGGTGGAGTTAGAAAATATTTTTAAGTGCGATAGAAATAGCAAATGCGACATGCTGCAACAGCTATGACTCTTCTGTGATTGAGGCTGACAAGAGCATAAATACATTTAAAGGTTTACTTCAATACCAAAATATAAATCAAAGCAATTATTTCAATTAACCAAACCAATTATGCTATCAGTCCACTTTTGTATGTAGAACTGTTATTTATAGTTTGTGTTGCCTACCTTCAGAAGACATCCTGCAACCCCATTGAGAACAGAGTGACATCACATTGGTCATGCAAATGAAGACCATTGAAACTTAGAGACACAAGAGACTACAGATGCTGGAATCTGAAGCAAAAACAAACTGCTGGAGGAACTCAGTGAGTCATGCTGCATCTGTGGAGGCAGTGGGATGGTCAACGTTTTGAGTCCAGGCTCTGCATCAGGACTGAATGATGCAGGGACTCGACCCAAAACGTTGACTATCCCTCTGCCTCTCCAGATGCTGCGTGACCCACTGGGTTCCTCCAGCCATTGAAACTTAACACATTTGGAAATTTTCCCCAAACTTGTTTCTTGTTGTACCTTCTTGTTTCATGCCTTCTTTAAATGCCTTTTCCTACTGCTTCATTTTTTCAATTCATGTTCAAAAGAAGGTTCATTTTTGTATTCACGAAGAATAAGGGTGAACTTTTACAACTATATTAGAATCTCACTCTGATACGGCTTTCAAAGTAGAAGTCTTCTTGGACAAAATGTAATTTTCAGCCACAGATTTTTCCACACATTTTTAAAAAATAATTTCACCTCTTTGATTATCTTTTTCAGTACATATGTGTTTTTTGCCCTGAAATGTAATAACAAAATACAACTGTGCATGTTCTTTCTCCAAGATTCCTTTAGTCCAATTTGGCCTAAGTGCATATTGCTGTGCTGAACCTGAGACCTCTAGCTACGACCTCTACACATGTATATTTAATGGGCCAGCAGTTGGCAAGGGTGCTGCTCTGATCAAGATTTGAAGAAGTAGCTTTGAACACTCCTGTGTATTGCTGCATGCACAGCCCCAAGCTGCTACTACCAGATGTAGACCAATGCATCACAGTTTTAGGTAATGTCCAACACACCTTATGTTCTGGAAAAGACAAACCCATAAAAGAGGGCCTAATTTGCCTAAATATAACATATCATAACCAAGCTTCATGTGAAAACTGCTGGTAGTTTTTAATCAGAACTCTATTCTTGACAATATTTGATTGTAGAAATAGTATTGACTGCTTATGCTGGTTTGTTCAACAGCCCTCTGAGTTACACACATAACTGTCTAATAGAACACTAACAACCGCAGCTCTTAATTTCTCAGGAGTACCTGTTCTCGTTGACATGTCCCTTGTGCCTTTACTTCTGGGGTTACCAAAGGATACAACTCCTTTCAACCACACTAGAACATTCAAATAAAATACAGCAAAAACATAAGCTTAACGTTAGTGACATTTAACTGTTTTCTTTCCTCAAACAGGCAGTTAAAATTACTTTCTAAATTGGTACAGCAGTCACCTTGTCAATGATATCAACCCTTCAGGTTCTTTCTTGGGTACCTGACTAACTGCAGTGCTCAGATTGCTGCTTTGACTACTCACTACCGTCAGTCCTTTGTACGTCTCTGTAAACCACCCCAGAACCAAAAATCCTCCCTTCCTGCACTGACCTCTCTGTTCTGGAAACAATTACTCCTAGAAGGCCTGTCAATATCATTATTTTTACAAGAAATCAATACGACTCACAGAGTTAATGGGGGATTCAGGCAGCCACCGTTTACCTTCTCACTGTCAGTAGTGCAGCAGGCCGTGCTCTAGCACAGATGACAGATTCGCCCAGACACCAAGCAGACAGTAAGCAATGGGTAAAAAAGAGAAATAGGCTGCAGGCAGGCGTGGAAACGTCAGCTCTGCAGGCATTTATGCTCTAACAAGCCTAAGATGTCAGTATCTTGTAGTGTCCAGTTAGGAACAATGCAAAATTGAGAAGGTATTTGCACATACAGCTTTTTCATCAAGCTGTAATTTACCATGCATCAGCACCAAAATGTTGTGCACCCGCAAATTATTTACTGCGGAGAATATGAGAGGGCTAAAAGTGTAAGTGTGTGCTTCATGATCTTTTCGTAATGTTCCTTTCTTGCAGATGGATTTGTAACAATTGAATCCTTTTTGTAAAAGATATAATTACTATTCCTGGACTTGTATATTAAAATGAATGTGTTCCACCCAGCCTAGTTAAACATTTCATTTTCAGGATCATGAGGACGTGCCTCAAAGTGTCTGCAATACAGTTTTTCTCAATGAAACTAATATGCAGTATAATTATTTAAAAATGTTGATCCCTAACCTCTTCTACATTTCCCATACTTTATATTACCACCCCCAGATGGGCCAGAAGCTGTGCCAGAAGCCCGCTTGTCAGCAGCTTTGTGAACTATGTGATCATCTGGCATCGAGAGACATGTCTTCATACTAATTTTTTCCTGACCCCACCCCTATCCCTGTCCTATTCATCATCTACATACATGCTTGTCAGTGCTGTGAGTATGGATCAAGCACAGCGTTCACACATTTCTTGGAGTTGCCAGGGTATCCAGTTATTCAAGATTTCACGCCCATTGTATAACTTGGAGAAAAATAAGTGAGCGATCCCAAAGAACAGACTGTAATTTCCTAAGCCTCGCTGCAAATGTATGAGAAGTAATGGGTTAAAGTAACAAATAAGATAGTGCCTGTGTAGGGTCAAATATTCCTAACCAAACATTCCCTAAACTGAAATTACCGTAATTGATGACTCCACCACATGGTGGTGAACTGAGGATACTAAAGAGGAATCTTGGAGCTTCTCGCCTACATTCAACAGATTGGAATTTGTAGCAGTGCCTCACATCATTAGCTTGGTCGTTCACAGCTTTTTTGGCCCTAATGCAAACCACATGCAGAACAGGGTTGATTACTGAGGCTCATAAAAAGGCACATTCTGATTGGCTGATGCAAGATGGGAAAAAAAGGGTCTCTGAGGAAAAAACAACAAACAGATCCCATGTCTACAATGCAGAACTCAAAACATTTTTCATGCTTTGTGGTTTCACGAGAAGCAGCAAGCTGTTTAAAAAATGCCTTGTCCAAATTGAACATTTGCTTGACATGATGGAAAAGTGAGTGCTATTTTCTGTTATATTGCCCTTATTCTACATTTACAAGAATATATTTTTTTTGCTGCTCCCAACTGATTTCACAGTGGTGAACTCCGTTTATGAATTATCTGACACATCTCCTGCAATTTTTCTGACAACAGTGCTCAGTGGAAATTTCAAGGCCCTCTTTCTGACAAGTAGAAATATCAATATTTGAATAAATTGTGGATTTTAAACTTCTCACTTCGATGCACTGGAGCTGGGAGACTGAATTTTTCTTTTACTGGGTCTAATCCCCTTGAGCCTAAAGAAAGAAATCTGTATGCAGCATTTCATTACAAGAAAGCTGCACTGAGTGACATTTGAAGCACACATCTAAGTCGAGCTGATGAAGTTTACTTCCTTCAAACAACAAATAGCATCTTTGTATTATTTCCCCTTCTCAAGAAAAAGTGAAAGCATGATGGCTAGCAAAAAACAGAAATGTTGATTCACAAATTGACAGGTCAATCTTTAAACAAATGTGTTTCTTTGGGAAAAAGTGCAGCTTTGTTCTTTGCTGAGCATTTTTTTTGCCTGGCAGAAAAATTCCAAAGCTGATTAGAAGGAACTTGTTAGGATCCTGTCTCAGACACGCTGACTCCACATTTTAACAACCGTGCAAACAAAACAACATAAAGATAACAAAACATTGTCATTACTTTTTATGTGTGCTGTGGATGTCAATCAATACATAGCATTAGGAATATAAAAATTCCAGTGTGCTGCTGAGAAATGCATTTGATTTATTCATTGGAAAAGCTAGACAATGATTAAAAGTGTTAAATTAATTGCAACTATTCTGTACCTGCTAAAGATGAGAACGTACAGATTAAATGTTTTATTAACCACTAGGATTTTCACCAGATGAAAGAAATAGACAAGGAACAAATCATAAGTAAGCATTAAAAAAACTATTGACAGTGTGGCTTGATTGTAGGCCTCATTACCTCCTCAAGTAAACCTACTTTGACAGCACCACTTCTACCTTTCCTGCCCTCAACCTCTTGTCTTATCCATCGAAACCCTGATGATAGCCTGTTGGTTGTCTTGTTTTGCAGGATTCCCTCTGTAACAGTGCAGAGGCTGCCATAGATCTGATAGTGCCACTTAACAATAGATTGGCCTATTCCTTTTTTTTAAGGTGAATAACCGACCTGCACAATTTCAGCAGCACAAGAACCTCAAGAGAACAGATTTTCAGCTTGTGTCTCATCTTTTGTTTATCCACACAACTCTACTGGCCATAAATAATTCCGCTTTAATAGCTTTCTGAACTCAGTAAATCCATAGAAACTGATCAGCTAAATCTGAAACAATGCACTCTAAATAAACAATTCAATACATTTTTTTTATAAATTGTCTTTTCTGTACCTTACTCTACTAAAAGCAATGCTCTCTGTATCACAACTTGTTTTGCAACCAATAGTATATGTGTGAATTGTTTTCTTTCAGACCGATTTCAAATTATATTATCCTGCACACAAAACCCAACCCATCATCTATAACTAAGGCCGACATACTCCGCCTGCTCCCTGCTTTAATTTTTAGCATGTTCTGGTGTGGCAATAATGCTCTGATGCATTTCACTCTTGACTGGATACAGTGAGATTGCTAATCAGGATTACTTGATTCAGTCAACACTAATTTCAATAAAAGGACAAAAAAATTATCATAAATATAGAGAAAGTGCTGTGGGTAGTGACAGGTGATTAAAATCTCATTCATTTGGAATCAGCCTGATTCATGGTGGTCAGATAAGGGAAGTCTTCATATCAACAGCAGATGATTATCATCCGACTCATTCCGAGTCATTTCTGATTGCACATGCACACGCAAATTGGTATAAAGTAGACTCATGAACAACAGATCATCATATCAGAGGATGACCTCTTCCAGATGGGCACATTGTTTAAATGATTTTTCCTGAAATGGGAGCTATAATACAACTAATCCTAATTTGCCAAACCAGCACAAAGGATAAACACTATTTCAAGAAAAGCCTGTAATTTCAAACTAAGTCAAACTGGACTTTTATAAAGCTGTGGGATTGTGTGTAAGTGTGCCACTGAGAGCAAAGTCCCAGGTTCAATCACAGGTAGGTGTCAAGCTGCTGAGACTTTTCATGGGCAATGCTTGAGGTCTTATCATTCCTGAGATACAGAGAAGAAACTCCAACTCATGATTATTAAAGTATGACACAGTTGCAATGGTAAATGTGCTGACACTGATAAGATCCCATTGCCACACAACCCATCAATAGACAAGTGAAAGAAATGACTAGGATGAGATACCAGATTCAAAATAATAGAAATTAAAAGTTTCTGATAGTTTACACAACATTGAAAGTGTGGCTCTGTTATCCTCAATCATATCTCAATTCCCACATGTTAATTCTCTAATATCAGTTTGACTAAGGAATGAAGAAATGATTGAACAGAAAGGTTGAAATAAAGTAAATTCAGTAAATACAGGGGTACCTCCCTGCAGGAAAAGAAAAAAAGATGGAAGACAAGTCCAGTTGATCCTTTTTCATATACCTTGTTCCGGCTAATATTGGAAAAAGACAAACAGAGGCTTCTTTCCTATCCTCTTCATGAGATTATCACTCAGATATGAGCAAGGCAGCCAGGTGACACAACCCATCACACTCATCCATAAAACCCTTCATATCTCTTTTCCAGCAATCATTTGCTGTTTTAAGTGATTTCAAGATTTCTCCTTTGCAACACCACCCTGAAGTCCAAATATTGATCAGTTATTTTGTGTTCATGTGGTATCTGTCATCAGTTTTAACTTGCTGTTCACCATTTTCAACCAGTAACCTTTGTTTATGGACTAATCTCAAATCGTCTGAATTTATCTATTCTGTAACATGTACAATTCTAGACAGCCCTCTTAAGTCCATTATAGTCACTTCCTTTGAGGACAAACAAGCCCATGATTTCTCATTCTTTAACTCTGTAATGATACAATTTATTGTCTACCTTATTGCACCTTATTGTCTACCTGCACTGTACTTTCTCTGTAACTGTAACACTTTATTCTGCATTCTGTTATTGTTTTACCTTGTACTACCTCAATGCACTGTTGTAATGAATTGATCTATGTGAATGGATGCAAGACAAGTTTTTCACTGCACCTCGGTAATGTGACAATAACAAACCAATTTACTACATCACCTCAAAGTCTTGACTGTCTTCTTTGGGTTTTGATGACCCAACTAAACACAGTTCTTAACATCTGACCTAACTACAACAGCGTACAATTTTGGCATCTTATCCTCTAACTTTGTCACAACTAATTTCTAGCACTGTTAAGTTATTTGGCACTCCATTCACTTAGATGATTGCTGTTTCTTGTCAATAGTAAGTTTCAAATTGATATATGTTTTCAGAAAGGAGCATGTACGCCAGTTTTTTTCTTTTACATTAATATTTTACTATTCATTGTTTACTGCTTTTCATCCTTAAGGATTGTATCTAGCCCACCTACCTTTCCTTATTTGTCATGGTCCAGTTACATGACCAATCTGAATTGTGTTGTTGAATCTGGATGATGAAAGTAGATTAAAAACGTTAGGGATCCCAACACACAGCTCGTTCAGTATTTTCCTTTATCCCTGAACCACTTTCCTAACAAGGATCTAGTACTAGGATATGAAAGGTGAAAAAGATAAGTGACAATCTAAGTATCTATCAAATCCTTAAAGACCTTGACAGACTTGATGCAAGGGAAGATGTTTCCCCTGGCTGAAGAGACTAGAACCAGAATGAAGAGAAATTTCTTCACACAGAGGATGGTGAATCTTTGGAATTCTCTGCTTCATACACCTGTGGAAGCTCAGTCATTATATTCATTCGGAAGAGCAATTGATTGATTTTTGGGCTTCAAGAGAGTCAAGAGATATGGGAATAATGTTGGAAAATGGCGCTGAGGTAGAACATCAATGATGAATGGTGGAACAGGTCAAAGGGCCAGGGTGCCTTCTGCTGTTTCAATTTCTTATGTTTTTATTTCAGTATAAGCATTCCCATCAATGAAAACATCATTTCCATTTTTCCTTCCTTTTCTCTGAAATTTACTCCACTTAAAGATTTCAAGCAGGAAGTAGATCCCTCTCCCACATGTCAGATTACAAATTGCACCATTACACTCAGTGTTAAGTTGAGGTTGGGTTCTCTCCACTACAGACTCAACAATACCGATCAAAAATTGAGCTTCACTCATTTAGTCAGTAATTCCATTGGTCATTTATTTTAGCTCTAATCTACTCCACACAGCTGCAGCAAGATCATCACTTGGTACCTTCCCATGGATTGCCCTGGGAATGGCGCCAAATGATGCCTTTAATAGTGAATGAGGTCATGGTTCCAAATCACAAATGCTGGATTTGGAGTGCTTAGATCCAGTTCTCCAACAACACTTAAACTGGATACAAAATGAGCATTCAGGCATCAATACCGGTATTTGAAGATAATGTTTTATTTTAGATTTTGCTATTTTATCAATTTTCCTGTACATCATTGAGCATACATTTAAATTGTACTTTCTGTTTAGAGAGACAGATTAAATAAAATCTTAAAGGTTTTTCCCTTTGTCCAAGATATCAATTGTAATTGACTTCTGGATTATAGATCAAGTGTTCTCCAATCAACGTTATGCTATAAATGAATTCTAGGCAACCTAAGTCAAGGAAGATCTAACATGGCCAAATTTAATTAGTTAATACTAGTTCCGCATCCAGCTGGAGGTTATTGGTTAATCTGCATTTCCATCAGTTTTACCCTTAACCAGAAATTTTCTCACCAGAAACATGGAGAATCAGCACAGCTCAACAAAAACGTATTCTAGGCAGTTGGAAATTCTCCAGAGGAATTCCAAGTGTGTATATGTTAACTATTTGATCATTACCAAAAAAAAATGATAAGGAACAATGAATTTACCCTGCCTTCCTAGTAAGTTTTTCAATACATTTCTATTACCATAAATGACACAAAAATCCTGGAATTCTGCAAAAATTAGATGAAAGATGATTAGCACTTACTGCAGTCACTTATTTTAGTATTCTTAAAATCACATTTTATGCTTATAACAGAGATTATATTGTGTAACCAAGAAAGGAGATTATCAATTAGTCTAAGCTCAAACATTGTGAAGGTCACAGGGGTCATACCCATCCACCAAAATAAGAGATAATTTTGTCTTTTTAACTCAATTCCCTTCAGGAAAGATCTAATTAATAAGTCATTTTTCAATCAAGAAAAATCTCTGCTTACGATGAATAGGGTTTGAGATTTGATGGAATATTTGGGACAGACGACAAATAAAATCTGTATTTCCTTAATTCAGTTCTAAATCAGCTACCAGAGTCTTTTTCTCCTAATAATGAATTACTGTTACATTATTTTATCCTTGGGAGATTATTATAAATTACTAATACCTAAAATGCAGTTTTACCATTAACATTACAGAGTTTACAAAGTTGTTCTGGAAGATTTTTAAGTTGACTGTGCAATCAAACACAGTAGCAGTGTCTGTGTCAAAGTGCAAGTCAATATCTTAGTTAGAAGTTGTCTAATAGAAATGAATAACAGCAGCTGAAGCTAAGGGAAACACACTTGAAGCAGAGGATCTGGCTTGTGTTCCAAGCAATTAAAGTCTGGTGAATCAATGGGGAGAAAGCAAGGCAAGATTTTATTTAGTGTGGTCATGGCTCATAAAGTCAACCTGTTGAAGGGCAGAGAAATGGAGATACTTGGGGTAGCAGGCAGTAAAAGCCCATTTTACATTGTCTGGATTCCTTCAGATGGAGGAAGAACTGAAGCTGGAGAGTTACAGAAGTGACCCCCACCAGTCCTAACATTTAGAGCAGATAATGTTCAATTCCCTGCAGCGTCTACATCTGATAACCCAATTATCCCCAATCTATTTTTCACAGCCTTTTTGCAGCTCTCCACTTACAAACAAATGCATTCTTTTTTGTGGAATGGTGGTCTCAATTATTCTGTCTATTCTTAACATCACTATCATGAGGCAAAACAAATGCATACCAAATCTTAAATGAATCATTTTCAGCATACCTACTGACTGCTTAATCAATGCATGCTGATGGCAAAATTCTACTCCAGCTTTCTCTCCATCACTATTATTTAAAGAATGTAAGCTATTTGTAATATGAATATCTTTAAACAGAAAAGCTTGTTCTACTTATTTTTGACTTTCTAATTAAGGGTCCATTTATAGCCATTATGTTATGTGAGACCAGCAGTGGTTAGGAATTTCTAATTCAGACTTGTTGATAGCTATCACATCCCAAGCAGATAATTATGTTTACATTATACACTTAACCATCCAATCATAAAGCATCAGGGGTTTAATCTGAACAGGAAGGATGCTGGAGAAAATGGACAACAGCCGGAGCACATCACCTTCCAGGGGTCTTGTGTGTTAATAGTGGAAATTAATCCGTCACATAAAAATAGAGAACAGAAGGTGAGCAGAAAGAAACAACTAATAAAGCAAAGTTTAACTTCCTGGCTTATAGGTTCAGCCACAGTTCTCTAAATATTCTGTGCCCCTCTAAACTGCAAATCAAAATCACATCAAATTTGTTGATCCATAGTTGATCTTCCTCCTATTTCATAACTGTCATGAAGTAATGCTGTATTTATGTTTCAAGTTGGATTCGCTCTGGTCTGGCAGAACTGTAGTATCAAAATCAAGCCATACATGCATTCAAGGTAGGTGAGTGCAGTGATATGTCATCATACCAGTGATTCGCATCAATTCAGACATAAGAAGCATCTCAGACTACTAACAGCAAGGGCACCTTCCTTTTCCCTTCTGTAAATGGTGCATTCTAAAATCCTGAAACTGGACCACAGGGTTCCCTTATCCATAACAAAAACAGTCGCAATTTTACTGAGATACAAAGACGGAGTTATATATATTGCATGTAATCTATTAATATATTTATTTTAGCCAGGTTTAACCATTCTCCTGGAAAGTAGTAACTTATCCTGAGGTGTTGTTCCCTCGACTTTAGTATCAAACAGAAAAAGGCCCTTCAGCCCAATGAATCTGTGCCGACTACCAACCATCCATTTACACTAATTCCACTTTTTATTCTTATCAACCCCAACCTAGACCATACCCCTCACCTACATCGGGTAATTTACAGTGGCCGATTAACCTATCATCCACATCTTTGGAATGTGGAAGGAAACCAGAGTACCCACAGGAAATCCATGCAATCACAAGGGGGGCGCGCAAACTCCACACAGACAGCAATTGTAGTCAGGATTGAACCTGGGTCTCTGGTGCCATGAAGCAACAGTCCTACTGGCAGTGTCATTATGCTGCCCACTGGTACTTTATTGAAAGGATCACGTTTAATATTTGAACATAGTCAGGGAATGTCGGGGGATTATTTCTCTGTGGGATGTCACAATCAGGTTCAATCCTATCCTCATCCAGTAACGAATCTTGAACATTTTCCAACACAGGGATTGTAAAGAGAGGAGCCATGGATCAATGATTCCTTTGCCATCCCAGTGGCACCGAGGCAAACTGTTGTGTCTATGATTAAGATCACATACCAAGAATTCACTGACGGACATATCCAATTTGGGACATGGGTTTTTCATTAACCATCAGTTTTACTTGATATTAATGAAATTATGTTGCAATTTGCAAGAAGGTTTTCCTGCTGGTTTTGCCTCTTTCCCAGAAATTTATTCCTGTATAATATCAATGCAATTTTTGGAATATTTGGAGTAGACAACACAGAGATCGGT
Organism: Pristis pectinata; assembly: GCF_009764475.1. Lineage (NCBI taxonomy): Eukaryota > Metazoa > Chordata > Chondrichthyes > Rhinopristiformes > Pristidae > Pristis > Pristis pectinata. The sequence continues at coordinate 25,448,212 of NC_067416.1, forward strand.
TGCCCTGTTTTTCAATAACAGCTACACATTTACTGGTGTCTCATTTATGCATGTTGATTGAACAATTTTGAACGCATTTCACTTGGTAGCAATTATACTAATGTGCATTTTATCTGAAGGCCAACAATCCCAGAACTTACATCAGCACTGTGTCTATGGGTGATTCACCAGGTTAAGGGGAGGTCTTGGCAGGTACCCATCCTACCACAGTACCTTGAGGAAGACTATGTTATAGAACAGATGCCAGACCTGAGGGAGGATACGATGTGATTGAGGCACAAGTATCTTCCAAGCTCCTCTTTTTCAATTTTAACTCTTTTTCATTGATCCAGGTCTCCATTACAGTGGTGACTCCTCCAGGTGGGCTCACGAATGCCTCTGAATCAGCCACTGGTTAGGTATTCCTGCAGTGATTCGACACCATATTCTCTGAGAACCAAAATCAATGCAGGGGGTGTCACAGAGCCTTTGCATTTCTTCCTACATAGCTGGTGGCCATGTTGTATGTGGGTATAAGCTTTGCACCCGCCAGTCATCATGAATACTTGACATATCTCATTCCTCACTTACTACTTGGTCCCACTGGCATAGTTTTACCACTCATGGTCCAATCTGCCACCCACACTGTCTGCTCTAAACTTGTGAATTTTGCGTAAGTTGTCCTGCATAAACCATTGAATCCTCTCTAGCAAGGCTCTGCACAATGCAGGGCTGTATATATATATATATATATATATATAAAGCCCAGGATACGATGTGGGTAGAACAATCCCTTTCATAGAAATGCTGAAAAATCTTTCACAGTTAGCTATGGCATGCGCCTCTGCCCCTAATGACAGGGCCACAGCCCTGGTGTAGCCAACATGTAAATCTGTCAAAAGCCTTGAAAGTTTCTGAATATCTCTCACTGAAAATCCATCAACAATAAAGAAAGAGGAAAGTTCTGTACACATTATAAACAAAAAGAGCAGCACAGTGGCACAGATAGTAGAACTGCTGCCTCACAGCTCCAACAAAAGGTGTTCAATCCTGAACTCCAGTACTGTCTGAGTGAAGCTTGCACATTGTACCACTGACCGCGTGGGTTTCCTCTGGGTGTTCTGGTCTCCTCCCATATCCCAAAGAATGGTGGACTCATCAGTAATTTTGCCACTGTAAATTGCTCCTAAGAGTGCAGTTGATAGGAGTGCAGTGTGAATAAAATGGGGATTAGTGTGGGATTAGTTAAACGGCTGCTTAAGGCTTGGTGGGCCAAAGGGCCTGTTTCCAAGATGCATGATTCTATATGGAAAATTAATACACTTAAAAACACTTAGGAACACTCAAAACAATTAAAATGCATCCAATCAAACTCAATTAATTCAACCAACGTAAGTAAACACCATTATTCCTTGTATGTGTTCTTCTTCTTCTTCTCCAGCTGAGGGTATAATATGTTATTAGCACTGTGCCTTCTGAGTGCAGTGTCCACAAAATGTGGACTTTAGTGAGCCTTGATTCTCATTTTTAATTTTTTTAAATTTAGTTTCATAATTTAATTTTCTTTGCAGTTTTAAAATGGAGTAATATAAAGTGGTAAACAAGGCCTATAGTCTCCCAGGTAATTGGGTAACCAGCCAGAACTGGTTAATTGAAGTCAGGTGACTCAAAAGTGCTGATACCCGGGAAACTAAATCTCTGGGGCCAATGTAAAACAGCATGTTTTTAGCACAGCATCCTCTCAATGTGGCATCCAAAAAGGTGCAGACTCCAGTGAGAAAAGGACTTTGGTGAGGCCATGGTGACAGTGACAAAATTGAATAAATTAATTAAGTTACCTAACTATTTCAAGAGAAGCATGGCAGGTACGTGTTGTATCTGCAGTATGTGGGAGTTGATTCAAACCACTGTGACCCTTAGCAACCAAATTTCCAGTAAATGCAGCTCAAAGAAATTTGGCTCAGAGTGAATTGGCTGGAATCTGAGCTTCAAGCACTACAAGGGAGGGGGAAGGTACTTGGATACTGTTTCAAGAGGCAGCCACACCTCTCAGATTAAATACTATATAAATAGGTCAGTTCAAGAAGACAGGAGGATGTAACTACAAGTGATCTAGGTATAGAAATGCAGACAGTAGCAAAGCAGGAGTTTCAGCTCTTACATTTGTCCAAGAGGTACGAGGTTCTTGCACCCTGTGTGAATGGATGACATAGACTGCAGAGTCAATGAGCAAACAGACTACAGCCTCATGATCTAAGGAGCCTTTCAGGTTGGGCGACTGAAAAAGAAAGTAGTAATAACAGGGAACATTTGAATGGGTGGGGTTGGGGGTTGGGGGTTCTCTGTAGCTGCAAGCATGAGTCCTAACTTGACATCTCCTTGGGCTGGAGAGAGAAACCTGGAATGAGAGGGGAAAGATCTAGATGTTGTGGTCCATGTGGGAAACAATGACACAGATGGGAAAATAGAAGGTTCTGCTAAACGGATGTGAGCAGCTAAGTGCCAAATTAAAAAGAACCATGAAGATCTTTGGATTGCTATCTTAGTTATGTGCAAATTGGCATAAGATAAATAAGATCAGAGAATTAAATTTATGTCTCAAAAATAGGTGAGAGAGAAATGGGTTTCAATTCATGGAACACTAGCACCAGAACTGAGAAGGAGAGAGATATTCTGATGAGGCAGGGTTCAATTGAATCAGGCTGGGACCAGCCTCCCATAGAATCAGCTAGGACTGGAGGTAAGGCTTTAAATTAGTGTGTCTGTGTGTGTAAGGGGAACAAGAGTGGTAGGATGGAAATTCCGGTGAGGAGAAGTTTAGAAAGTTAAAGAGAAAGGATGTGGTGAAATGCAGGACAGCAAAGTGGGTAACAATACTATAGTGTTTCAGAAGGGACAATATTTCGAAACAAAAGAATATATGCCCAGTTTGAGTCAGAGCAGACAAAAATGGCAAAAAGACAAAAGTGGCAAAAAGACAAAACTGAAGGCCCTTTATCTGAATGCAGACAGCTTTCATAGCAAGATAAGTGAATTAATGGTGCAAATAGAAATAAATGTGTATGATCTAATAGCCATTAGAGATGTGGTTACAAAGTGAGCAAAGCTGGGAATTAAATATTCCAGGAAATTAACTGTCAGAAGAGAGAGACAAAATGGAAAATGGTATGGGGCATCCCAAATAATAACGAATGAGGTAAATGCAATAGGGATTGACCATAGCTTAGAAAATCAAGAAGTAGCATTAGTTTGTGTGCACTTAAGAAACAACAAGGGGCAAAAAACATTGGGATTTATATACGTCTCCGAACAGTGGTAGTAATGCAGAGCATGGTATATATCAAGAAAATAGAGGTGCATGTAACAAGGCAAACACAAAAATCATGGAGGACTTCAATCCACAATAAAACTGGGGAAATCAAATGCAGTAATACTTTGGAGGATGGATTCATGGAGTGGATTCTAGATTTATATGTTTAGGAAGAAATGAGGGAAAAGGCTATTTTAGATCTAGTATTGTGTAATCAGAAAGGGTTAATTGATGATCTGTCACTAAAGGAGTCTTTAGGGAACAATGGTCAGAATATGGTAGAGTTTAATCTAAAAATTGAAAGTGGTTAAGTTCAAACTGAAATGAGGATCTTAAATCTGAATAAACCTAACTATAAGGTGTGAGATGGCTTTGATAGATTAAAAAACTACATTAAAAGGTATGTCTGTAAAAAGTAATGGCTAATATTTAAAGAACTAATACTTCTTTTACATGTAATACATATCCCTGTTAAAAAGAGGGAAACTGGTCCAGCCAGTGGCTATGAAGCGACGTTAAAGATACTATTAGTTCAAAAGAAAAAGCACAAAACCAAAAATAAACAGTGAACATGACGATTAAGAATATTTCAGAATTCAGCAAAGGAGGACCAGGGCATTGATAAGGACTGGGAAAGCTACCAAGAAACACAAATCAGTAAGAGCTTCTATGTAACTGAGAGAAAAGATAAATTAAAGTTAATGTGGGTCCCTTGCAAAACGAGATGGAAGAAATTATATCGGGGAGTAAGGAAAAGGCAGAGAAGACGGCACCGAAATAGTAGAGAACTACATAACTTCTAGAATGAATGGAAGAGCTCAAAAAATTAGCATCAGTAAAAATTAGCTTTAGACAAAATAATGGGACTGAAAGGGACCTGTTAATCTGAATCCTAGGGTGTTAAAGGAGGTGGGTACGAAGATAGTAGAAGCACTGCTGGTCATCTTGCAAAATTCCACCGAACTGTTTCCACAGATTGGAAACTAAGTGTAAATAGTTTTAGGAAAGGAGGTTGAGAGAAAACAGGGAACAATAAAACAGGCTATCTTGCATCTCTAGGAGGGAAAATACTAAAATATGTCTGAGGAAATGGTAACAGAGCAATTAGAAAATAATGATGGGATTGGAAAGAGTCAACATGAATTTATGAAAAGAGAATTATGTGTGACAAATCCATTCAAGATTTTTGAGGTTGTTTAGATAAGGGGTGCATAACTGGATGTATGCAATACAGCTATGTGATGTATTTGGACCTTCAGCAGGCCTTTGATAAGCTATCACTCAAGAGATTATTATACAAAATTAGAGTGCATAGTATTGGGGGTAATATACTGCAATAGGCCGAGAATCAGTTAATGGACAGAAAAGAGAGAATAGGAATAAATGGACCATTTTTGGGTTGGAAACTAGTGACTACTGAAGTGCCACAAGGATTGATACTGGAGCCCTAGCTGCTCACAATCTATTTCAATGATTTGGATAAAGGGATCAAGAGTAATATATCTAAGTTACTGATGATACAAAGCTAAGGGGAAGTGTAGGCTGTGAGGAGGATGCAGAGAAGTTTCTAATGCCATTGACAATTTAGGTGAATGGATGAGGGCATTGCAGATAGAATATAATGTGGAAGAATGTAAAGCCATCCATTTCAGTAGAAAAAAAATAGAAAAGCACATTTTTTTTTAAAAATAGTGATCGAAAGGTGCTGATGTTCAGAGGGTCCTGGGAGAGGGGGGGTATTCTTCGTACATGAATGTGTTAACATGCAGATACAGCAAGCAATTAGGAAGGCAAACAATATGTTGGCCTATATTGTAAGAGGATTTGAGCACAAAAGTAAAGATGTCTTGCTCCAATTATAAAGGGGCCTGCCAAAAACACATCTGGAATATTGTGTACAGGTCTGGTATCCCTACCTAAGGAAGGATATACTTGCAAGAGTGGGAGTGCAACAAGGGTTCACCAGATTGATTCCTGGTGTGGTGGGTTTGTTGTATAAAGAAAGATTAAGTAGACTGAGCCTATAATCTCTTGAGTTCAGAAGCATGAGAAGTGATCTCATTGGAACATACAAAATTCCTACGGGGCTTGACAGGGTAGGAGCGAAGCTGATGTTTTCCTTGACTGGGATGTCTAGAATCGAGGGGTCACAGTCTCAAAACAGGGGGTCAGAGATGAGAAGACATTTCTTCACCCAGAAGGTAGCGAATCATTGAAATTCTCTAACTCAAGAGTCTTGTGGAGGGTATTCAAGGCAGGGATCAATACATTTTTAGAAATTAGGAGATGTATGGCTAATATAGGAAAGTGGCCCTGAGATAAAAGATCAGCTGTGATTTGATGGAAAGGCTAAGTAGTGACAAGGGGCTAAATGAGCTACTTCTGCTTCTATTTCTTAGGTAAGTGAATAGAGATGTTGTTTGGTCAGGGTTTTCTGCAGATTTCCAGCATAATCACAAAGTTCCACTCTACTGCTAGATTCAGTGAGGAGACTGATGTCAGATCACAGTTGGGAAATGGCTTGCAGAAAGTGGGCAGCAAGTTCAGGACTTCCACATTTGCAGACACATCCAGAAATCTCAAACTTGGGTGTACTTATAACAAGCTGCAGAGCAAAGTCAGGCAGCATCACTGACAACAGCGCATCCCTTTCCAATGAGCTTAATGCATTCCATGCATGTTTTGAAGAGAAAGGTAGTGGTATGTCACCAGCCACGCCGACAGCCTAATATGCACCTGAACCCACGGTTACTGTTGAGGACTTAAGATCAGTCTTCCTGAGAGTGAACCCGAGGAAAGCATCTGGCCCATATGGTGTCCCTGGCTATATCCTCAGATCCTGTGCAGCTCAGCTGGCGGGGGTATTTGCAGACATTTTTAACCATTTCCTTCTTCAATCTGAGGTTGCCACCTGCTTTAAGAAGACCACTATTATCCTGGTACCTAAGTAAAATAAGGTAACATGCCTCAATGACATGTCTCAGACATCCACCATCATGAAGTGCTTAGAGGCTGGTCATGGCACGCATTAACTCCAGCCTCCCAGGAAACCTCGACCCACTGCGATTTGCCTACCACCGAAACAGGTCTATGGCAGACACCATCTCCCTGGCCTTATACTCGTCTCTGGAACATCTGGACAGTGAAGACACCTACGTTAGACTATTGCTTATTGATTACAGCTCTGCCTTCAATACTACAATTCCAAGCAAATTCAGCACCAAATTCCAAGGCTTGGGACTCAACACCTCCCTCTGCAACTGGATCCTTGACTTCCTCTCCAACAGACTGCAATCAGTAAGGATAGGCAGCAACACCTCTGCCATGATTATTCTCAACATTGGTGCCCCACAAGGCTATGTCCTCAACCCTCTATTCTACTCCCTGTATACTCATGACTGCATGGCCAGATTCTGCTCTAACTCCATCTACAAGTTTGCAGATGATACCACTGTAGTGGGCCGTATCTCAAATAATGACGAGTCAGAGTACAGGAAGGAGATAGAGAGCTTAGTGACATGGTGTCATGACAACAGCCTTTCCCTCAATGTCAGCAAAACAAAAGCACTGGTCATTGGCTTCAGGAAGGGGGCGGTGCACATGCATCTGTCTACCTCAACAGTGCTGAGGTCAAGAGGGTTGAGAGCTTCAAGTTCTTAGGAGTGAACATCACCAATAGCCCATCCTGGTCCAACCACATCGACACCACAGCCAAGAAAGCTCACCAGTGCCTCTACTTCCTCAGGAAGCTAAAGAAATTTGGCATGTCCCCTTTGACCCTCATCAACTTTTATCGATGCACCTTAGAAAGCATCCCATCTGGATGCATCATGACCTGGTATAGTAACTGCTCTGCCCAAGACCAGAAATAAACTGCAGAGAGTTGTGGACACAGCTCAGCATATCACAGAAATCAGCCTCCCCTCCATGGACTCTGTCTACACTTCTCACTGCCTCGCTAAAGCACCAGCATAATTAAACACCGCACCCACCCAGGTCATTCTCTCTTCTCCCCTCTCCCATCAGGCAGAATATACAAAGGCCTGAAAGCACGTACCACCAGGCTCAAGGACAGCTTCTATCCCACTGTTATAAGACTATTGAAAATTTCCCTAGTATGATAAGATGGACTCTTGACCTCACAATCTACCTCGTTATGACCTTGCACCTTATTGTCCACCTGCACTGCACTTTCTCTGTAGCTGTGACACTTTACTCTGCATTCTGTATTGTTTTACCCTGTACTACCTCAATGCACTGTGTAATGAATTGATCTGTATGAATGGTATGCAGGACAAGTTTTTCACTGTACCTCAGTACAAGTGCCAATAATAAACCAGTTCAATTCACTTATGCTGGGAAATGCACATAGAACTATTATTATTTCCCGTACTATTCATGCCATTATTATTTCATACAGATGCACAATACAAGATAGTACTACAGCATAATATACCGAAAGTGAACATTTACCTATCACAGAAGAAATATTAAGTAATGCTGTTTGCATTCTAAAACTGATTTAAAAGAAACACCCAATAAATTCACAAAGATGCTAACAATTCTTATTTTCTTAATTCATAACGGCTCAAACCAACTTGAATTCAACCTGCTACCCTGACTCACTCACCTACCTATATTTCCCTAGAGTGAAAGTGGAAGGCAAAATGACCCACATCCCTTGCATAAGTCATCTTGTTGGTAAGAAGTGAGGCTTCAGTGGGCTTCAGATGGTGAATGCTGATGTTACATCCCAAAAGACCCTGACTGTCTTTGATAGGAGGCAAAGCTAAGGGTAGAGTTTTTTCTCTTATCAAAGACATGTAAAAAACATAAAACATAAAATAAAAGAAATAAAGTAATTAAATAAATTTATAATTTTATAAAAGTAACAAAATAAAGTCAAACTAAGAAATGACAGAAAGCATTCAAATAAAGATGGACTCCAGTGATGGAGTGGAGAGACAGTTTTAAGCCAGAATCTACAACTCTGCACATCCCAGGTTTTCTGTAGGTCCAGGACTTACTAGAATTCGTGGAACAGTTGAATTCCTGCAATTCACTTCAGAACCACTATACATGGCCAGTTCTACTCTCCACAATGACTCGTTGACCAAGAAAGATCATGTAATAAAATTCCAGCTTACATGTAATGAAAAGAGCAGCATTTGAGAAAATCTGAGAAAACCTTCTGGGGTGCTACTATATGTATTTTCTACAATATAGCTCAGGACTGAAATCAGTCGAGACCTAGTTACCCACGCACCATGACTATACTTAAAGCCTGCTTGAGAGTTAAGTTCCATGATATTGTTCATTCAGAATGCTGCAGCTCACATTCTCAGCAGCAAACTAAAAAGAAAGAAACCTTATATTTATATCCTACCTCTTGTGTCCCTTTCAGGATGTCCCACTCATTACCTTGTCCTCACTTTCCAAGTTCATCTGCCTCTTCCGCAACTGAATGCAAAATCCTTCATCGCAACCTAACTTAGCAACTTCCACCAAGCACATACCTCTGCATACAACCTCCTTTCTTCTGAGAGTAGATTACTTGAATATTATTTTCTCCTGATCCACTCTTCTGTTGGTGGTTGAGGCTCCTTCAGCAAATACACCCTGTCACCTGGAATTCCCCTGTAGTTCCTTCTGCCAGATTGCCTAATTGAATACAGTCTTTGGTTTTTAATGTAGCTGCATTAAAACCTTTCTTCATGTAACAATCCGAAATCAAGGATATCCCATGTTTCTGCACGTTCAATGGGTCATCAGACTTAGCTTAAATGAAAGGTCTTCTGATTGTTTCTCCATCATTTCAGACTTTGTGAGCCTCATTAAATCTTGCCCTGCTTTCCATTTTAAAAGGCTGTTTGTAATAGTAGGATGTATCTAGTTATTTCCATCTCCACAGACAGACAAGAATCAAATAAAACCTTCCAACAGAATGGGTGCAAGATATTCTTCATTACTTAGACAAAGTAACAAACCATTTATTCTTTAGTCTCTGGAGGAAACAGCTTCCAATTAGCATTTTAACCACCTTCTGCTTGGTGCCTCTTTACAAACATGGAACTTTTTTTTGTCTAAAAAGGCATTACATCTTATTTCAAATCCTTTCTGTCAAGAAAATTTCAAAAATCGTTAAGCATGACAGTTCCGTTGAAGGTCATGGCGAGGTTCTGTTGTTGCTTTGCACTTATGAGGCACAAATATTACCAGGCTCTTGTCAGCTCAGTTTGGGAGTCTGCCCAGGTTCTGCAGTGCTCTAACATGGAATGGCTTCATTATTGGAAGGATTGTGATACACCTGCAAGCAATATGGACTTTAAATAGAAAAAGGTCATTGACGAAGTAGTTGAAACTGGTTGGGTCGAGAATGCTGTCTTAAGGAGACCCTTCAATAACTTTCACCACCCTTCTTTGTATCGGGCATGACTCCAGCCATTGGGGTGTTTTTCCCTTCAATCCTAATTGATGTCAGTTTCTTTTAGAGCACTGTGGTACCATACTGGTTGGATGCTGCCTTGACATTATTGACAGTCACACTGTGCTGCTCTTCTGGCATAGAGTTCTTGGATCCATATCTCAATCAAGGCTATGATAAGGTTGGCAGCCAGCTGGCAGAACCTAAACTGAACATTGGTGTGCAGGTTACTGTGGAACAGGTGCAACATGATGGCACCATTAATGGCTTCATCCATCACTTCACTGATTATTGGGAGGGGGTCTGATTAGACACTAATTACTTAGGTTAGATTTGTCTCTTTTTGTAGCAGATAACAGTATTCCACTTTGTTAGGCAAATTAATGTCAGTGTCACAAAGCACTGGAAATGCTTGCTAGTCTGGTGCACACACCTTCAATGCTACAACCAACATTTTGCCAAATCTTACCTGGACTTGGACAAAGCTTAATTCATGTGAAGTGAATGGAATTGACCCAATGCTGGTATCTATGATGGTGGGGTTCTTGGAAGGTGACTGTCTGGTCAAAAACCTTTGAATAAAAATGATTCCAAACATACCTCTTGGATTTTCACACCATGCTCACATTAAGGTTCCAATCAGGTGAACATTGTTGAGGATGAGGGTTTCCTTCTTCTGGTAATTACCTGATTGTCAACTGCCATTCTCATCTATATGTGGCTGTGCTGCAAAGCTTTAGATTTGTGGGCCACTTATGTTTGCAATATGCTAATTTGATTACTGGTGTACAGATAGTCCTGTCTAGTAGCTTTACTAACTTGGAACCTCTCTAAACGCTCTGCTGACATTCTCGCTACACTGCTTTCAACAAGAATTTGGTTTCCCCTGCTTTATGTCAAAGAGGAACTTGTGATCTGCTGGGCCATATGGTTGCAGACTTTGTGGTTTATAATGCTTCATCTGATGTGCTGTAGCACCTTATGGATGCTCAGGTTTTGAATTTCTGTATCTATCATAGTAAGCAGGGTGACAGTGTCATATTACACAAAGGAAGGTGTTTCTACCTCTGGCTCTGTGAGGATCATACAGTACTCACTCATGCTACTTGGCTGTGGACCAATGTAAACTTGACAAATAATCTGGGCTAGACAAGGTCAAGTGGCTGCTCCCTCAAGTTGGTTCCTTCACTACCAGATACAGACCCAGTCTGGTTGTCATATCCTTCAGGACAATGCTGATGTCAGTCTTAGTACTAACAAACCATCTGGTGAGGATAATAAAATCTCTCACCCAGGGTATATTTTGTATACTGTATCTCTAAATGCTTTCTCCAACTGATGTTTAATCTGGAGAGTATTTATTCATTACTCAGATGGGTGAGAGATCTGCAGGTGTGTGTGTGTGTGTGTGTGTGTGTGTGTGTGTGTGTGTGTGTGTGTGTGTGTGTGTGTGTGTGTGTGTGTGTGTGTGTGTGTGTGTGTGAGAGAGAGAGAGAGAGATGCAAGTGGGGGGTAACATGCTGATCAGCAAAACAATGCTGGTCATTTGAATTGAAGCTATGAGACTTTTTGGGATTCAGAAACATTGTTGGAGACATCCAGAGCCACTCTCATTCTACCATTTGACTATATCATTGCATTCTCATTTCTGAGTGGATCATCCTACCAGAGAAACAGCATGCCACAGCGAAGATCTCCAAACTTTCAATGGTTAATTGGTCTGATACTATTTGCTCTTATCCTGAAGTGACGTTTCATCTTTAACAATAGAGCCCTCCAACAGTATGTCAACTTTCTAGCCAAACTCAGAGCACACTATGTTTTAATTAAATTGTCTGCATTTGGGTTACACATTGGCCAGAATGGGTAGAAGCTATCTTCCCTGAGTACGTAAGTGAATCAGCTGGATCTGAACAATCTGACAACTTTTATGGTAATTTTAATTGATGCTATTCCCACAAATTAACAAATTCGCTGAATTCAATCTCTCTGCTGGCAATGGTGGGATCTGAACCCTCAGAATTTGTAAGTTGGTTGCTAATTCATTTGTTTTGTTTGCAGTGTTGTGCATTCTTAAAATCAAATCTCCATCTGATTTTAAGAATGCACAACACTGCAAACAAAACAAAAACGTGTTTTACCCTATAGCTCTATTTGCACCTTGGTACATTCCACTGTTTTTTTTACTGTTGTTACTGAAGTTCAAGAAAGAAAATTTTATTTTATAACTAGGAAATACAAAAAAGTGTAAAGAATGGTCACATTTTGATTATATATTTAATCAATGAGTAAATCACATGATCCCATATAGGTATTCTTTAGCCCGAGGAGTAGATTTGGTAGGCTCAACTTGCTGCTAAAAAAGCAAACAATAGATTTTACACAAATAACCATAACCACAGTGGTTTTATATTGTCAGGCTGCTCTTCATTATGGACATGCCTGACCTCATAGTCCCAGTTGGATGGGATTCTAGTGGCTTTCCACAGACAAACAAACATGAAGTACTGACAGGGAACAGCCTTGTTGAAATGATTCCTCAATCAACATTACAGAGAGGAAATTGGGCTTATTCTATCCAAAATAAAATTAGCAACAGTATGCAGTATAAGTTGAAAAGGCCTGACTTGTAAACATTACATTTTAAAAGCATCTTCACACAATTGATATCTCAAGGGAGATTTTGTGGGGAGCGGTTTGATCATTATATAACTGTAAACTTCTGAATGTTAACATTGGATAATCTCTATCAGATGTTTTCAGCCTCTTCCAATACTTACAAACAGTAGATGAAGCCCAGATGGTTGCCAAAAGTAGCCAGGAAGGGCTGGAAAAGTTGAATCAATA